>NW_026061792.1:1800000-2100000 GCF_023897955.1 Schistocerca gregaria
GCCGCTGCTCCTATTCCGTTCGGAGTTCCTGTACAAGCAATTCGTATAATTACCACATTTCCGGTGCTCCTGGCACCGCTTACCATCCTTTCCCCTTTCTGTTTCCTTTTCCTTTCCTTTTTCTAACCACAGGCTCCAGTCACATTAACGTGATCACCGCCTGTGTCCGACGCTAATGAGTAGGGTATGCGTAACGCGGAAACTCAGCCACTTATGTGACATCCAAAAGGACGTGATCATTGCCTTTCGGGCCACAGGTGGATGCATTTTCGAAACGGCAGAGTTCGTAAAATGTTGGCGTGTTTCCATATTTAAAGCACTCCGCGCATGGCGCTGTCGAGAGCCGACGCTGAGGCCGTTGTGGTGCCCCACGGTCCACAGAGGACAGGAGTTAAAGGAGACCGCAGGTGAATAACGTGCAACTGCTGAGCAACTGACCATGCACGTGAACCGAAGAGCCTACCGACAGTGTCTCCTCTAAGACCACTCAGCGAAAAATGCTATGTGTGGGTCTCCACAGCAGACTCCTGGTCCACACACCTATGCTGACTGCTGTTCGTCCGCGACGAAGGCTGGAATTTTCACGCCAGTTCTGCGACTGGGCGTCCACTGAACGGTGACCTGCGGGCTTTCCAAGTGACAGACAGACGTTGGCGTGTAGGGCGCGATTCACCTGAAAGTGAACACCCTGCAACAGTCGGCGGCAGGGTTAGGACAGGAGGAAGGATCGTTACGATCTCACAAACGTTATCGTGACACTCCCGTCGTTCTGGAAGGCACAGTGCATGAGCAGAAATATCGGTCGGAACCGTTGCCACACCTACATCGAGTCTTTTTTCCCTCGGAATCTACCAGCAGAACAACTAAATCTGTGACACAGCTTGCAGTGTGAAAAGCACCAGGATGAGTTTGCTGTACTCCGCCGACCACCAGGCTTCCCGGGCTTAACGGAATCGAGAATATGTGGGACCACCTCGATGAAGCTCTTCGTATCCTGGGTCCTCAACCGAAAAACGTAGCGCAGCTAACTAAGGCACCGGCGTCGGCATGGCTCAGTACCTCACTGACTCCTACGCGTTTCTCAGTTGTCCGCTCTTCCCGTTAATCTTATCCCCCTACAGGGACTCAATAACGACACTCTCCCGTACACGACAGCATCATCAACAGCCGCAGACTGCTGTTCACTCAGCCTGTCACCTCATTTATGTCTATACAGCATAACAGCTGTCTGTTACACTTCCTGGGACACTCCTGACGATATCCTTGTGTCTGATCAACGCTCGCCGTCGAGAACGTACTGGTATCTGTTGTAGACTTGAAGCCGCTCTCATATCTGGGAACCGACTCCGTCTGCTCATACGAGGCCCTTGGTTAACAGTGTGCAGTGGAGCACCGTGCCAAAGGCTTTTCTCAAATATAGGAGAGTGCAATGTGCTTGGGACCCTTCATCCTTGGTTCGCAGTATATAATGTGCGAAAAGGGCAAGCTGCGTTTCACACGAGTTTTTGTAAAACCGTGCTGATTTCTGGACGTAAGCTTTTCGGTGTCTAGGAAATTTATTATAATCATATTCAGAATACGTTCTAGGATTCTGCAGAAAATCGATGTCTGTAATTTTGCACATCCTTTCTTTTACTCTTCTTGTACACGAGTGTCACCAGCGATTTTTTAAACTGCCTTAGGTTGGACCCATTACAGGTGTAATATTCAGAAGGCAAATGTATATTGATCTCGTTATATACGGCTGCAACTTGCGCTTTTGCCAATCCTTTGCGAAATACTGCTGGGCAAGAGAAAGGCGATAAATGCGAATGAAGTAAGTAAAACTGAAATTGTTTTAACTTCTTCGCTGTCGCCGAATCCTTTCCAAGCGATGCGTCCTTGAGCGGGTCAAACAGGTAGCAATAAATGCTCTACAAGTGAGGTTGACTTTTGAAGTTTTTCTTACCAGTCAAGTACAATGCAGACAGCTTCCATTCTGAATAATATCAGCAATATGAAAATGAAAATTCACGAAAGTCAAATCTGGACTGTAGCGATAATGACGCAGAGTCTCCCAACCCATTACTGTTTCTTTTCCCTTCCAGTGGTTTCTTGCATCAGCTGCGCTATGTTTGGGCGAGCGTTGTTGTGTAATAGTATCACGTCTTTTCTTTGACATTGGCGACCCTTTCCTCTCGTTTTCGGCTTTACTTTGCTCATCACTATGTGTGAGTGGTCAGCGCTGCATCCTGTACGCTGATCTTCCAAATAATCACCAAAATACAACTACTTTGGCATCCAAATGATGGTCAGCATCACTTTCCTCGCTGATGCTCGAGTTTGAATTCCTTTCGGACAGGTGAACTAGTGTGCTTCCATTTCACTCCTTGTCTTTTCGAGTCGGGTTCCCCATTTTGAACGAAAGTTTAATCACACGTTAAAATCTCGTTCGAAAAAGGTTCACCTTCACGTTCATAGCACTCTTTGTTTCCTTGTGTTGTGTGAATTCTCTCGGGACCCACGTTGGACTTGTTTCGCTGTACTTGAGCATGTCAATGACGACGTTATGGACTGTGCCCCTACCTGTTGCCGCTATTTTGCTATTCAGTTCTACTGCAACACGTCGGCCATCAGGAGTAATGTCAGAGCCGCCTTTAAGCGAAGGAGGAGACAGTTCAATTGGCCGGCCACGGTGTTTTTTATTAGTCACTGAAGTTAGATTGTTTTTGAACTGTCCTACGTATTTATCAAAAATTTCCGTCGTTCGCACAGCTTCGACCATACTGAAAAAACGTTAGAGAAAATATTTCGGCCGTTTTCCGTCTTCTGAAAGGGAAAACGCATCGTTGAACGTTGTTCAGTTAATGTGGAAACTTCAACCGGACACGCCATTCTCAATTGCAACATTAAGGTTATAAATAAAACAATTATTTTTTGTCAGCCGCTCTTATCTCATCACAGTCATGCCATCCTAAAGTCATGAAACTACAAAAATTCTTCCTACGGACTATTCGACTTCATTAATTTGCTTTGCAGGGGAAACTCACGAAGGAGTATGTGCTTAGTATTTAGTCGGTCATTTCTAGTTGATGGGAAAGTTAAAACAAACAAGTAGCAAACCATTGCTCATTTATTTAGGAACAACATTTATCAGGTACAGCTGAGTAACGTTTAACCCAAACCTTAAATGCCATATATATGACACTGCTCGTAGCTGCATCATCTGGCAAGAGTACGCACTAACACCAATAACAAGAAAATGCACCATGACCTTCGTAAACTGTGCATTCTTCATGCCACTGTTGGGAGCAGACATCACACTCAATACAGTCTTCCGTGACAGACTCGTTTTAGTCTTCACCACACCTTGGGCAGTTCAAAACATGAAGTTGGAATAATAGACAATTGTGAAGGTGATTCGATAAACCCTATGCCTGGCACTTAGATATGATTTGCACAATATCCATGTGGGTGTAGATCCCTCCTTGGATTGTGCCCTGGTTGTTGCTGAAGATGATGGAGCAGTTTAATCCAGATTAACCACAGAGATTCTACGTTGTTCGTTACTGATATTTTGTCCCTCCTTGGTTTAGTTTGTTTTCCTAACAATGCATTTTTGTACGTAGAATCAAACAGAATTCCGGATGTTTTTGCAGCTTGCTTTAGATGTTCGAAAACCTAAAATTGTGCAGTTCACAAAACGAAAAATCATAGTATCCTATGACTACAGCATCAATAACTCTCATTTTCAATCGGTCAGCTCACACAAATACCTCGGTGTAACACATTGTAAGGATACGGAATGGAAGCAGGACTGAATAAAACTCAAGACGCGTTCATACGATTTCTACACCTGGATAAGCGTTCGACAATGTAAAATGGTGCAAGATCGAAGTTGTGAAGAAAATAGCTCTAGGCAGAGACGGGTATATATTAGTACAAGACCCATGAGGAAATAAGAGGTGAAGACCAAGAACGAAGTGCAAGGATTAAAAAGAGAGTAAGACTTTGATATAGTTATTCTCCTATACTGTTCAATGTTTGCATCAAAGAAGCAATGAAGAAAATAAGAGAGAGGTTCAAGATTCGCACTGAAATACGGGTTGAAAGGATACCAGTGACAATGTTTGCTGATAATATTATCGTTGTCAGTGAAAGTGAATTACTACAGGATCTGATGAATGAAATATACAATATAATGAGTGTAGAAGTAGGGGTCAGAGTAAATCAAAGACAATAGTGATGAGATGAAGCATAAACGGGAAAAGCGAGAGTCTTAACATTGGTGATAACGAAGTAAGAAATGGAACCATCACATCGTGTCAGTCAAAGATAAAGGTGGTGGCGAACTGTAATTTATTGTTAGAATTAAAGAGAAATATAATCAGTGCACAAAGATGATCTTTTTTGAACTATTGGTGCGACCAATACTCTAATATTGCTCCATGGTGTGCGACCTGTCCCATATACGAGTAGCAGGGGATATTGAACTGTTCATAATAAAGTCAGCACAGGTTTGTTTGGCTCACAGGAGAATGTAACAGAGATGCTGAAGAAATTGGGAGATGCCTGAAAATACACATAAGCTATCCCGAGAAAGCTTACTTGCCAAATTTCTAGAACATACCGTAAATTTTGAATATACGAGGTGTGTTAAAAAAAAATTGGGAACGTTCGTAATTTCGCGCCAATGGCGTGTTGGGGCGAAATGCAGTTGACATCCCTGCACGCGCGTGTGCTTAATGTGTAACTGCGGGAAGTTTCACTGTTGTATGTCTGTTAGCTTATTGTTCAGTGCTGTGTTGACTAGAACGTTGTGTCGCACAGTTGGCGAACTTCGAGAGTGTATAGTTAGAGGAGCAATGCGCCTGCAATAAATTTTGCGTGAAACTCAAGAAAACCGCCGCTCGGGGTAGCTGCGCAGTCTAGGGGCCTTGCCACGGTTCGTGTGGCTCCCCTCTGTCGGATGTTAGAGTCCTCCCTCGGGCGTGGGTGTGTGTAAGTGGTGCAAGCCTAGGGACTGATGACATCAGCAGTTGGTCCCATACGAACATAAGAGCTAAACTCAAGAACACCTCTACAGAGACACGCCAAATGATGCAGGAAGCCTACGGTGATGAGTGCTTAAGCCGCACTCGGTGTTACGGATGGTTCACACGGTTTAAGAACGGCCGGACGGAAGCTAAAGACGACGCTCGTCCTCCGACTTCTGCCAGCAACGCTTGTGTCAGGAACGTCAACGATCCTGTGCGTGCTGAACGAAGACTGACTGTCCGAGAGATTGCAGAAGCATGTAACATTGCAGTTGGATCGTGAAATCCTAATACAGCATCTTGCAATGTATCGTGTTGCCGCCAAGTTCGTGCCACGGCTCACGAGTCAAGAGCAGAAAGACCTCCACCTCCCAATCTGAGAAGAGCCTTAGGATCATCCAAATGAGAACGAGATGTTCCTTAAGAAAATTATAACTGGTGATGAGACGTGGGTCTGCAGTTATGACGTTGACATGAAGGTTCAATCTTCACAATGTGTAGGGAAATGTTCTGAACGATCAACATATAAAATAGCTTGTCAGGTCAGCTTGGCCCTTGCAGACATTTATTTTCAAAGTTGAAAACCAAGTTGAGAGGACGAAGATTTCTAACGATAGACGCACGGTCCAGCGAAAGGCGAACCAAGTCTGCTCCCAGAAGTGGAAACGGTTTATCAGTCGTGGGGGTGATCATATACAAATATGTGAAGGTAAGCGTAGAAAATTTTTGTGGACAAAGTTCCGGAATTTTTTAAACAGACCTCTTAGACGAAAGGTAATGAATACAGGCAAGTGGTCTGCAAATGTTCGTACGCTTGAGTTCGCTTCCATTCGCTGCTGTTGAAACTGGGCTTAATAATAATATTCCCTGTGTGAGATGTAATTGGAAAACTATGTAAACGCTGAGCTGTGCGCCGCTTACAGCCCACGCGAAATTATTTTCGGAGGGACACATCATTATCCCCTTCGTGCCTAAAGTTGCTTCGGCCAAACTCAAACTCAATTGCCAGGCCGATAGCTCGTTATCCTACTGCTCTGCAAGTAACACTTGGTCTGAAACCATCTGTACGGTTATGTAGGTTAAGACACTGCAGCCACTCAAAATGGTGGCTCCACGTTTGCGAGTAACTGACGAGAAAAGAAATTCTGAATTTTGTGTGACACTCCGTAGCATTAAGAAAGCTGAGTGACGTTAGTTGGTTGTGAGGTGTAATGGAAAGGATAATAGCTTCACATGTTGTGTTCGGATACCAAGATTTAAAAGCCTGAAGTCTTATATTTCAGAAGCAAGGAGCGTAACAATCAAGTGATTTATGAACAGTACGTGCACACATTTTTGCTCGGTTGATTTTAATTGAGGTTGCAACGTGCAGATCAAGCAAGTACCGTACTGTAGAGAGGTTGAGCAAGAGAAGCGTTTGGAACATGTGTTTATCCTTATTTTGGATAGTTAGCTTTCTTATCTGAGAAGTAATTGTGGCTAGCCCTTGAAATGCATCACGAATTCCTTCGTCGTTCAGTCTAATATCGCCTTCCCCCCCCCCCCCCCCCCAACACAATACCCTCCACCTCTCATGATTTTGAAAATAAAAGTGTTCCTAGAAAAGTTGTTCACTGTACAGTTTATTTATGTGCCAAAGTTAGTGATAATGTGGGGGAGGGGGAGGGAAGGCCACAGACCTCAGGGAGGGGGGGGGGGGGTAGGACAGGGGGTACTGGCAAATGTCTGATGACAGTCAGGAGCAACGGTCTAAGAAAGGCTGGGAACCACTGTTCAACTGCCTGTGAATGTATACTGAACATAAATGTGGAAAACTGACACAACTCACTTTTTGAATATTTTTTTTAATTCGGGTTAACTAGTTTTGGAACCGTTTGAGGGTCATCTGAAAATGTGGCGCACAGAATTCGCGTCTTTATGTCTTTAGAGTAAATCTGGGTACTGGCTCTTTGACAATAAGACAGAGCACTCTTTAATGTATCGCCACGAGCGGCAGTTAAACGGCGACATGTATCGCGAAACCAAAACACCTACTTACCGTGGCAGCGTGGGCGCTATTGCAGTTAATATCCATCTAGCAACTTGCGTTTTAGTTGTCTGTTGGCCACTGGTCAATCTCTTTCCATTGTAAATATAAATACGAATTGTCACCATATATCACAAGCATAACGTTTACCACAGATGTACGTTACAAAGATCTTCACTTAAAAATACAGCATACTTTGCTCTGAAACAATTTTTCGGATTTTTGTGCTTATAACACGACGGCGTGCTGAGAAGATAATGACTCGGTCTGTTTTATTTGAAGTCAGTAACATTCTACATCTTTACTATGGATATCTGCAGCCCTCTGTTTCGTACCGCGTTACATAGCGGTGTGTGACGTGACTATGTTGGGGGTGAGAAAGAGCTCACAACACTAAAAGCACGAATTCGAAGACTTCGTCCGCATGTGGAGCACACTCTCCTTGAGCACGGCAGTGCCAAACTACACACGATCGCTGCGGCATCTGCAGCAAGCCGACGTCCTTGGTTCACTGCCGTCGATCATCCTACACACAGTCTCGATTTTCGTCTATGTGCAAAACTAAGAAAACCTTCGAGCATTTCAATTATTTCAAGCGGTGCAAGCAGAGGTAAGGTTGTGGCTCTGTTAACATAGTCAAACAATATACTGTGACGGTGTCAACAAAATAGTATCTAGTTAGGGAAATTGTGCTGGTTCCGAGGGTGAGTGTGTTGAAAACTAAATTTATTGACGTGAAGAATACCGATGCAGAATGTTCATGAAGTTTGTTTTATTTTAAAATCTTTGTGACTTTTCACTCAAAACATGTCAACATTACTTTTCTGTACGTCCTCGTACAATGGATGTCGCAAAAAATACGTACATTGATCAAAATAAGTGTTAACATGAATGCTTTTAACAGCACTAGGTTCAAAAAATTTTAACTGTATGCCAATTGCAAATTAATTTTAATGGCAGCTAGCGCGATTATATGAGTGGACTATTAGATTTAATGGTGAGCATTTATGTAATTTTTAAACATTCTCTGCCTTGTCATTCTTCCTCTCTTAAGTGCCTCGTCTTCCAGTAACACTGTCGATCGATAGCATGATCTGTTGTCCGTCCATGGTTTTTCAGACCATTGATTCAGTGCTGAACCCAAACTGCTGGTCTGAGTTATTTAGCCTGGATAATCCTGTGCGTCGTGGGTCACGTATGCCATTAATCTTTCAAAGAAATGGTTCAAATGGCTCTGAGCACTATGGGACGTAACATCTGAGGTCATCAGTCCCTTAGAACTTAGGTTTAAGTAGTTCTAACTAACCTAAGGACAACACACACACACACACACACACACCCGAGTCTGGATTCGAACCTGCGACTGTAGCGGTCGCGCGGTTCGAGACTGAAGCGCCTAGAACAGCTCGTCCACAATGGCCGGCCATTAATGTTTCATTGAATTATTAATTTCAACAAGTTTTATTTATTGTTGCGAAATTGCGCTACCAAAACAATCGAGTTTTGCTATGTGGATGCTGTTGAGAATTTCTGCATTTTCGTACCGCTATATTTTTGACTATATCTGTCGATGGTGTTGTTGTTGTCTTCAGTCCTGAGACTGGTGTGATGCAGCTCTCCATGCTACTCTATCCTGTGAAAGCTGCTTCATCTCCCAGTACCTACTGCAACCTACATCCTACTGAATCTGCTTAGTGTATTCATCTCTTGGTCTCCCTCTACGATTTTTACCCTGCACGCTGCCCTCCAATGATAAATTTGTGATCCCTTGATGCCTCAAAACATGTCCTACCAACCGATCCCTTCTTCTAGTCAAGTTGTGCCACAAACTTCTCTTCTCTCCAATCCTATTCAATACCTCCTCATTAGTTACGTGATCTACCCATCTAATCTTCAGCATTCTTCTGTAGCATCACATTTCGAAAGCTTCTATTCTCTTCTTGTCCAAACTAGTTATCGTCCATGTTTCACTTTCATACATGGTTACACTCCAAACAAATACTCGGAGAAACGACTTCCTGATACATAAATCTATATTCGATATTAACAAATTTCTCTTCTTCAGAAACGCTTTCCTTGCCATTGCCAGTCTACATTTTATATCCTCTCTACTTCGACCATCATCAGTTATTTTACTTCCTAAATAACAAAACTCCTTTACTACTTTAAGTGTCTCATTTCCTAATCTAATCCCCTCAGCATCACCCGATTTAATTTGACTACATTCCATTATCCTCGTTTTGCTTTTGTTGATGTTCATCTTATATCCTCTTTTCAAGACACTGTCCATTCCGTTCAACTGCTCTTCCAAGTCCTTTGCCGTCTCTGACAGAATTACTATTTCATCGGCGAACCTCAAAGTTTTTACTTCTTCTCCATGAATTTTAATACCTACTCCAAATTTTTCTTTTGTTTCCTTCACTGCTTGCTCAATATACAGATTGAATAACATCGGGAGAGGCTACAACCCTGTCTCACTCCTTTTCCAACCACTGCTTCCCTTTCATGCCCCTCGACTCTAATAATTGCCATCTGGTTTCTGTACAAATTGTAAATATCCTTTCGCTCCCTGTATTTTACCCCTCTGTCGATGGTATCCTTAATATTTTTCGATACGATCGCATTTCAAATGCCTAATACAGTCCATGACTCAGCTCCATAGAGTAGGACACCGAACGTGTAACATCGAAGTAGTCGAGTGCGAATCCTAATGACTGCTCTGAAGGTTCTCAGCAGTCGCCGCGGACTAAATGACTGCAGGGTACTCGATGCATTGGCCATAAGTTTTCTAGTAATTCTGGAGATTTTCCTTTGGACTAAGTATGAAGTTGTTCCTTGTTGCTTAGATCGTGCAGGTTTCAGACCGATTGTGTTAGTATTGCTACACTACTAAATGTGTATCCACCACCATATCAGGGTATATAATGAAACGGCGGCCCTCTTTCGTCATGCCTTACAAGGAGATATCTCCAGCGGTAGGATCGACTTTTTGGAGCCATCTATACGGTTATGTAGGTTAAGCACCCAAGTATCGCACACTGCAGCCATTCATCCTGGTGAGTCGACGTTAGCGAGGAAGTGACGAGAAAAGAAATTCGGAATTTTGTGTGAGACTCGATAGTATGAAGAAAGCCGAATGACGTAAGTTGGTTATGAGGATAATTGAAAGGATACTAGCTTCACATGCATGAGGTTGTGGGTTCGAATCTCACCAGAGAAATAAATCTATTTTAGGTCTTTATCGAAGTGACATTGATAATCATATTCCTTCAACTGATGTAAATATATATATATATATATATATATATATATATATATATATATATATATATATATATATATATATATATATTTAGTTCCACTCCTGGGTCACGTGATTCAATAGTGATATGAACTTCTTCATTTGGTCTAGTTTTTCTTCTTATCATCCCTTCTCCACTGGAAATATTTGTTTGTGAACTTTTAATTATCTTCATGTATCAATTCCGATTTAATGCCTCCTGTTTTTATTACCCTGTATTTTCGTCTACGTTATTGTGTACATTATATCGATTTCTCACTTTGCTTGAATTTTATTTTACTTAGAAAACATTCTCTCATTTATGTCCTCATCTACACTATAATTTCCATAGTGCACAAAGATTTTATGTTATGTTTTAAATATTTGTATATCGATTACCATGCAAAAAAAGGCACGTCTCCCAAAGAAAAACGTTTTTCACATTAATGCACAGTCAATATAAATAGATTATTTCGTCTTTTGTTTTTTAATTCATTTATCGGAGTTTTGAAGTAATTCAATAGTCAAACAGATAGGTATAATAAATTACACATTCACAAAAATTCCGATTGGAAGAAAAATTAAACAAATGGAAAAGTTCATACGGTGACTAAAACGATGTGACAAAAGAATAGAACGAAAGAAATTACATTTAAACCAATAAATAGAGTACAAATAAACATCAAAGTCATTTCGATAAAGATTTTTAAAAAAAATTACTGCACCTGACGAGGCATGGTTAAGCTTCTATCGTAACCATTATGACACGTAACCAGACTGTGGAATACGACTTTCTTCACGCTATGTAGCATCAGGCAAAATTTTGAAATCTTTTCCGTCAGTTACTTTCAATCCGAGGGCCACCTGGATGCAGGGATCTTAAGTTGCACTACGGCTTATTTGGATTCAAAAAGTCGATCCCACCGCTGGGGGCTCTCCTTGTTAGTTTTAAGAGTAACAAACGGCACATTTTGAAATAACAGTAATATCGCAGTCCAGTAGCGCCGGACCCTGCAAACTTGAAAGACAACTCCAGCAAAGGCAAAGAAAATGTTACTGTAGCAAGTAAATTACTGTAGGCAACTGAACAACAACGAAATAATAACAATAATTGGTTCGCAGGAGAGCTTCTGTAAAGTTTGCAAGGTAGGAGACGAGGCACTGGTAAAGCTGTGAGGACAGGGCGTGAGTCGTGCTGGGGTGGCTCAGTTGGTAGAGCACTTGCCAGCGAAAGGCAAGGGTCCCGAGTTCGAGTCTCGGTGCGGCACCCATTTTCAATCTGCCAGGAAGTTTCAATAATAATAATAATAGATCCAGTCATATTAATATGACCAACTCCTATTTTCGAGGTCAACGTGTAATAACCCATAGACTCCAGGAGATAGCATTAGTAGGTGATGAATGGGGGTGGGGGGAGGAGGCTGGAAACAGTGAAGTCGTTGTCATAATGCGTAAAAGGGGCGATTTATGTGACGTCCAACAGGGCATAATCGTTGGCTTTCTTCCCAAGGGTGGAAGCATTTCCGAAACGGCAAAATCTGTAATCTTTTCACATGCCACTGTATGTAAAGTAAACCGTGAGTGGCAAAATCTCGGTATTCTAATCCGGCTCCAAGTCAAGTGTATTGGACTACGGGCAGTAGGCGACACAGGTGAACGATAGCTGCAGATGTGTGTGCTGGCGAGAAGACGTGCAACTTTTGTGCAGCTGACAGCCCAGGCGAACCGAGGGCTGCCACCAATGTTTCCTCAACAACTTATGGGCTTCCGCAGTGGGCACCTGGTCCCTGCACCCACGCTGACTGCTCTTCATTGGCGTTGAAAGCTTGCATTTGCACGCCGGTACCACAACTGAAAGTCCACTGAGTGCTACAGGTGGCCTCTCCATATTCATCACATTTTGTGCTCCATCGGACAGATTGAAAGCAAACGCCCTGCAACCCTGAGGGAGTGTTATGGTGTGGGCAATGTTTTCGTGGCACTCCCTGGGTGATCTCGTTGTTCTGAAAGGCACAATGGATCAACCCTAGTACGCACCTATCCTTGGGGACCAAATACACCCCTAGATGCACGTGTAACATAGCTCGCAGTGTATGTGCGTGGTTCTGAAAGCTCTAGGATGAATTTACCGTACTGCCCTCACCACCAAATTTTCCGCCTTTAAACCCAATCGAGAATCTGAAAGGTCACCTCGATCGAGTAGTTTGTGCCACGGATCCTCAATCGATAGAATTCTATCGCAGCATGACAAGTACTGGGGTAGGAATGGCTTCTTATGACTGTCGTTACATCATTGACTCTATTCCTGTGCGTCTCGTGCTGCAGAAGGTGTTTATTGCGTATTTTAACACGTGGTCAGATTACTGCGACTGGACAGTGTAATAATAATATTAAATTTCGCTTATTTCAGTGCCCTCGTTTAAGTCTTTCAATTGGACGGCACTTTGAAGACATGCTTATCATTAACGTACTCCAGTTGTCCAACCGGGGAAAGGGAATCGGCAGTTTAACGTGGAATCCGCACCACATGTTGTTTCTACCGACTCCTCATATCATTGAGAGGTGAAGGCTGTATTAAAAGCAGACAGAAAAATTTATTTGTTCATCTGGGATTCGATCCCGAGATTCTCGATTTGCAGGCACGCGCTGTGCCGGTAGACCACCAGGTCCAACAGTTACGAGACGGTAATCGAACTGTATTGGCAGAGTATTTAGTCGTATTTTGCGTCAAGTAAATGTGCTGTGGTGCAAGCCAAAGTACATTCACGCTAAGGGCATCAGTTCCGATGCCAGAAAAATGTGCAGCCAGAGCAGTATTGTAAGTAAAAGTCAAACTCTTCCATTTTTCTTACCGAATTGCTATACATCTAGAAAACAAACCAAAATTGTGAAAACATTTCATACAAGATTACTGACAAATTTTTGTGAGTAAAAATAAACGGGTATGGTAATATACATGGAGGTGAATGAAAAATAGTGGCAGTTTGGCTATAATTCATGTCAGTCTTCATTGACTAAAATTCACTTTATCACATTTCCGTCTCGCGTCTCGATCACTTTCCACACCCACATGAAAGATTTCATACACTGTCTGTGCATCCATCTGTGATGATGTCTCGCTAGGACCGCCATATGGTGTCTTATCATTTGCTGTAAGACGTGCCACGAAATACTTCGTTCATTTGGGTGATCAGGCCATAATTGGGGGGACTCTACCGGATGAATACGGTGGATGTCCCGGTATGTCCCGCTGCCACGTATGCGGTGCTCCTGCACAGGGCTCGTCGTTTGGCGTCGTGTAAGTTGGTAGAATGCAGCACTGGAAGGAAAGATTGTTGCGCGCTCCGACCACGTGCCCTTCCAGTCTGCACCCAAGCACGTTTTTCGTGTTTCCCAAACATACTATTAAGGCACTCGAGCTAGCCTCTCCATCTCTGAGAGAGTACACACTGCAACTGACTCAAACACGACTTGTGCTGCTGACTTTACTACTTCAGCCCACCATCTGTCAGCAACAGAAAGTGTGCGTACCGAATGACTCACATCCGTCATATTATGGCATTGTGCTACCACTTTTTATCCAACACATGCAAAGACGCATGTGTGACTACTTGTTGTCTCCCATCTTGGTAGTGGCCTAATTATTGGGAGGTTTTGAAGTGCATTATCTATACGTGGTGTATCAAAAACAATCATCCGACCTGGGCCGTCTATATTTCTGGAACTAAGAAACATATACAATGAATACAATGAATTTTGTCCTTTGATGTACGAAAACTAAAAAAGTTATTTTCATCCTTTTCATTGGTGTTCAATATGCATCGTTGAGATGCACGGAACATGTCAATGCGGTGTTCAAATTGTACCAACACTGCAGCAAGCATGTCTGGAGTTACAGTTTCCACAGGTGCTGTTATGCGATGTCTCAGTTCATTTATTGCTGTTGGTAATGTAGGTACATAAAGAGTCTCTTACAAAACCATACATATATAATCACATATAGTCGGGTGCGGTGACCTTGGAGTCTAGTAGTCTAAGGGTGAGTGATTTAGTCCAGTGTGAACGATCCATCGTTCAGCAATCGTTTGATTTAGAAATTCCCACACTTCCAGACGCCACTGTCGCGGTGCCCCATCGCATTGGAAAATGAAGTCGTTCGAATCAAACTGTGGGAAGAGAAAGTTTTCAGGCATATCGAGATATATGCTTACTGTAACAGTGTTTCCGGCAAAGAAATATGAATCATACACATTTTCCCTCTAAACTGTACAAAATACATTAAATTTAGGAGAGTCTATTTTATGTTGTACACCTTCATGTGGTTGTCCCGTACCTCATATTGTCACATTATGACAGTTCACCTCTCTGTGTAAATGGAGTGTTGCCTCGTCACTAAACACTAACTGTGGGAGAAAACGGCCATCCTCCACCTTGACAAGAGTGAAATTATGGAACTTCACACGATGTATCGCCCTCACGAACAGCTCGCATTAGCTGAATTTAATATTGTTTGATGCATAAACGTCGACGCAGAGACGCCAGACGGACATCGGGGACGTGCTGAGCTCTCGAGCTGCACGGCGAACGGATTTCTGCGGACCCCTCGTGAAACTGTGGCGGATGCGTTTGACGTCTGTGTCAGGCACTCGGGGACGGCCCGGCGATTCGCCTTTCCGCAAACCTTCTCTTTCTCTTAATCGTTGATGCCATCATCTAATGCTCTGTGCTGTAGGAGGATCATCATCGTACCTTGTACGAAAGTCACGTCGAACACTTATTACTGCCCACACTGCGCAAAATGCAGAACACAAAACGCTTCCTGTCGCCGCGACACCATTTTTACTAGGACTGAAATGGTCGGACAGTGCTGCTGCCAAGCGGTAACCATGTAAAGCCGTAGGGTTTGCTCTTTCCAGCAGTACGCTATTCACGCACATATGTCGAATAACATAATAGTTACTTTTTTAAAAAAAATCGGTTGATCCTTTTTGATACACCCTGCATATTTACACCCTAAGCAGTACCACCAATAAATTATCCCAGTGTGAAGGAAATCGTTAGATGTGATGTACGTGTAAAGGCAAACAAATGATAACAATTGCTGTTAAATTGGGTGACTCATTCAGGAGAAAGTCATAACGCATTGGGCCACCTCTGGCCCTTAAGGAAGCAGCTATTCGACTTGATCTTCATTGATAAAGTTGGTGGATGTCCTCCTGACGGATGTCGTACCATATTCAGTTCAATTGATTTGTTACATCGTCAAAATCTCGACCTGGTTGCAAGGATAATCCCATATAGCTCCAAAATTGGGGAGAGAGGTGGAGATCTTGTTGGCCAGTGTATTGTCACGTACGTACACACAGATGAAACTCTCAACATGTGTGATGCTTAAAATATCGTCTACACTGAAAGCGTTCCCAGCAGAGGTTAACCCCTCGTAATGGCAAAAGGTGGTCATACCGCATATTGAAGTCCACTACCAGGTGTCTGGATACTTTTGATCCGATAGTGTATTTCAGAATGTTAGCAGTGGCCAGAATTTGGGACATTCGGCTTTGAGCTTAAAGCTGGTGCGAGGCGGTTCAAGATACCTCTAAAAATAGACACATCTGGCAGCATTAGAGTGAAATGTCCATCAAAGAAGCTGTGTTGCGCTCTCTACCTACAGTTGTTCTCGTGGGCGTCAGAGCCCCCGTACGCAAGAGGCCCCCTGGGTTTTATACTGCGGACACGGTAGTCGCGCCTGATGAGCTCTCAGAAATTATGAAATGTATTCGAAATTTCTATTATGGTGGAACAACAACTGTACAATATACCGGAAACATGCACGATGTTCCGAAATTTCCGTTACAAACTCCTAGTGTAGATGGGGAATCAGTACACAATACTCGTATTCTGAATTGGAACCCATCTCCTGTAACGCACCGTTTCCTCGCTACAGCCGTCGGAAAACATGTTAGTAACGCGACCACTTGTACAAGTAAGTCATTAGCTGTGACCCAGTACATCGATAGTTCCACAATTCCACTCATTGAAAGGAAACTTGATAAGTTTTTAGAAACACTCTTCTTTACAATACGGCCTTTTGAAACTTAGGTGCGCTGCGTCTCTTTGTAGCACTGCAGTCACCCGTGCTGACGGTGAACGCACCATTATCTCAAAGTCGTTGCGCAGTTGTGGCGAAAAGCGTATGCCGTGAAGTTGGACGCTGCTGAGAACGAGCTTGATAAAGGCGACGAACTTCGCCATACAGTAGGATCATATCGGTGTATTCGGCAAAAGTGCACTCCGCAATATTGCTCTAATACTGACAGACACTTGAGTGACGCACGAGCCTTGTCAGAGTGGCAGGGCTGACGGTGAATGACATCCGACGTAAGCATCTTCCCCCACCCCTTCCGCCATCCCACGATGGCTACTCTGTTGCATACCCACCTAGCAAACATGTATTCAAACGGCTGTAGCACGGAAAGTATACGTTTCCGTACGGGGTTCAAATTAAAAATATTGTCGCTTAGTTCCCTCTAAAAGTGCTAGAATTTCGGAAAACTCTGTATCTGTCCAGTAAACTGTACAGCTGGTGTCGTACCACATTCGAAATATCCGATTATGTTTCAGGATTTGGGTGTTATGGCATTTTGCAGAAACATTACTGAATTTTGCTGTATATTGTTATCATTAAAGTGAACTACCGTTTCTGTCTCCATACCATAAATCATAAGTACCATTTATATCGTTTCAAGCACTATTCAGCTGCTAGGTTTTAGGAAAAAATAATTGTATCATTCTCAAAATATCGGACAGAAGCGATATAGTTCCTACAAAGAACGCTAGCGAAGATGAACAAGTGCTCATGGTTCCTGATGTATGCATGTAACAGCCTATGTGTACTGCACATTGTTTTCTTCTCTCGTTCCGTACCACCACACCTGAAAGTTTCCTGTCCTACATCTTAGCAACAACGATAACGGTACATACTGAGGTAACAGAAAGGTTCTCTGTTATAATTTTCCGGTACAAGGACATAATCTCAAATTTATGCATTTTTCCATCTGCATCATCTTAGAAAGGTTGTAACATCTTCGTGGGATCCCTCTATTTTTGTAGGCACCGGTATCTATAACTTTGACGCTCTGTAGCGTCGCTGGCTGACGTTTTCAGAAGTAGATTCCTATGTAAAACTTCATCAGTTACGTCCCCTGAACAGCCCTGAGTAGTGTGAAGCATGATTTGTGAAACACCCTGTATAAAGAATGAATAACATCAGGGAATGGACTAGAATCCTGTCTCACTCACTTGTCACGTATTTCCTTTCTTTCATGTCCTTCAACTCGTACAGCTGCTGTCTCGTTTCTGGTGGAGTTCTAAGTAATGCTTCGCTCGCTATATTTTATTCCTGGTTGCATCTTAAATTCAAACTGTATATTCTGGTCAACATCGTCAAAAGTTTTTTCTGTATCGAAAGATGTTATAAATATGGGTGCTGTACCCTCCAAATTGATTTTCCTCTAAATCAGCTTCTGTAAGGTGCTCCATTCCTCTGCAAATAGTTTGTATCAGTATTTTCAGCTAGGAGTTATCATAGTGGTGGTTTGAAAATATTCGCACTGACCACGAGTTGCCTTATTTGGTATTGGTGCTATTACGCTTCTCGTTTAGTGTGAGGATTTAGCGGGTATTTCAGCCGGCGTACTCGTTCAGGACTGAAGCAGCAAATCCCGGCAGAGTGAGTCGTCGCCAGCTCCGCTAGAGTCCACTGGTAGCGAAGCCCTGCGCTACAGACAACTGACTGTGTGAGGGACCAGTAGCGACACCTAGCAGCGATGTGGTGAAAAGGAAATAGTATTGCTAAAAGTTTATCCATGATTTTTAGCATTTAGAATGGAGTTATGGCACGGAATTTCATAGAAAAAGAAAACAGCTATAGTAGCAGTCTCTCTCTCGCAATGCAACAATAGTACAACAACAATAGACCAACTGAATCTGTAGAGGTAGTAATAAAATGTATTTTCTGACCTGCAAGATACTTTCATATAAAGCTCAGCCTGAGAGGATGTCAGCTAACTACCGTCACAAATATAATATGAAACATGTAGACCTGTCAGTAAAATCGTCAAGAAATTCGTTTTTTAAATTTTAAATGTTATCTGTTTAATTTAACATTCAGCTCACATAAAACCAGGATAATTATCCTCTTTCATACAAAGAAAGAGAGTACCTCATTAGTGACCTGTGTCATATCATAATCTCATTTTGACTCTTGAATAATTAAAAAAAAATTTGATATAATATTTTGCATTTCTTTTGACATTGAAACAATTTATCCTGTTCCTGCACTGAGAATGTACTAAGTAAATATGTAATTTATGTATCAGTATTATAGCCAAATTTATTTTTCTAATTACTAATTATTAAATACCAAAACAGCTTCCAATTTCTTGTAGTTATCTTAGCAGCATTTAGAACAAAAACGAAAATAAAACGTATTAGTTTTTTTTAGTAAGGATATTATTTCATTGTTGTAATCCTACAAATGTTCATGATACTATGCTGTTTCTTTTGACAGTGAGATATAATATGTAGAAAGTACCTGGAAAATATATGCAGATGTGGTCTGGTGAAGAAAGTGTGCGTATTAAAATGTAAAATAAGTAATTGCAGCAGCATAATGAGGTATATTTTGTAGTGTGGGAGTGAGCTCCACGTGGGATCCGAAGCACGGACCCCACGGGGGTGCCCGGCATGCGCCACATGCCAGGGCAGAGGTGGAGGCTAGTGTTCGGAAATCTGAAAATTCCAGCGCCGGCCGGGGATTGAACCCCGGCCCGGCTGGGGCGAATAGCCCCAGCCGAGGCGCTGGAACGTTCCAGACCCCCTTACCACTAGACCACCGGGGACCCCGGCCGTTTCCTGCTCTGAACTCGGTCTGGTAGTCCTGTCACACTTCCTGTTGTCGGCTGTGTTTACATCGGACGCTGAGTGGCATAGTGTAGCCAGCAACATTAGAACGCTGTGAGGGGGAAGTGTTTACCTCCGACTGGTAGCTGTCCCCCCTACCCAGGTGAAGTAGCTTTACAGTTACCAAAGACATTTGAAATCAGCCTTTGCGACTGTATGCAGTCGACGGTTGTTAATCGTTTGTTTCAACCTGTTCCCAAATGCCTCGAGAAAACCGAAGCAACTTCTTCACTAATCGAGTCGACTGTCATAACAGAGCGACCCGCAGACATTCTGTAATTACAAGTCAACGCCTAGCTTACACCAGATAATTCTGTCTGTTTCATCAGTGCACGAAATACCACAGCATATTATTAATCCGTTGCAAATAAATTTCTGTGTGTGCAGTTCAGGTCTGGGCCGTAGAGTTTTCGTGAAAACGTCGGGATAAAATCGTAACATGTGTTTCATATTAATATGAAATTTAGTTATCAATATCTTTATCACAGTGGTCACACTCACAATTTTGGACTTTTCAGTGGCTGGGGTACGATATAGCCTTTGAGTACGTTATCGCGTTGCGCAATTTCTTCCTTTTTTTCCGACTCTGAGGGAGCTGTCGCCTTCTCTCAGCGCTGCCCTTTTTAGGCTTTTCTCGTGTTTTCTGTAATTTAGAGCATATTTACAAGTCCTGAGACGAACTCTTCCTGTGTGTCGTAGGTTTAAACTCAATATAGATTTTCGTTTATATTCCGGCAAATACTTTTATTTTCTATTACTCCTAGCGGCGCTCCCTAAGCTGTTCATCGCAATGACACACGAATGAGAATCCTAGCTTACAACTTTACACAAAGATGATTCCTAACAATGACCCGCATATGCCAACACAGGCAATAAGCGACAACCACGTGACTTAACCTTTGTTTGCGCACTGTCGGTCTCGTAATTAATAGTGATTCAAATCTGACGCCATTTTGTCATATAAGAAACTCCGACCAAGGAGAAACTAGACGTTTTCACGTCAGAATACCTTCCAGGAAGTTTTCGACTTTCGTAAAACAGAAACGAGTTTCGACGCTGTGGAATGCTTCGAGAAGTAGTAGGTGACGAATTGTTTCGGGATTTTACTATCCATGCTGCAAACGATCATCGAGCAGAAAGATAATGTTGCTGATAATTGTTAAAAGGCGGTAGCAAGCAGACCGGCGAGGCGAGTTCCCGCCTCTTGCTGAAAGCTTATGGAATTGGCTTACTCAATGCAGGGTAGCAAGGGTATTTGTCTGAGGTTATAGCTTAACGGAACGCTAAATCATTAACGGTTAGTCTGGGAACCGAAGTCTCAGATACAAATAAGAAGTGACACGCTAAATCCAAAGACATAAGGTGGTTTATAAGAAATTTAGTTCACAAAATGCATCCATTCGTAACAGTTTGTTCAGTATTGAAAAATGAATGAAGCTGAATTTATGTATTTTTGAAGATTTGTGCCTGCCTTCCGTTTCAAATACAAAAGGAAATAACATGTAAGAAAACTGGGGATACAATAGAAAAAAAGTCGCAATTTTATTTCGATTTTTCCTGATTCCATCTGGAATAAAGGCGAGTTAAATAGAATAATTAATTCTAACTTTTTCTTACATCCTTCGAATTGTGCGGACTCGATTGTAACTGGCCCTTGGGCTTCGAATTTTCTAGAGTCTGCAAAGTAAAAATAAATCTCCTCGTGCTACTATCCACTTTTCAGCGGATGCTGATTTGGTTGTCCTTCTTAGTATATCAATATGATTCTAGAGTCCTAATCCACGTACGCAACGCTGTTACGGTATAAACGTACGTTTATTTTTACCAAATTTGCGTAAGAATGCGCTTTTGCTATGCATACCCACTCCTTAAATCCGCCATCAGGCAAAAGAAAGTGAATACCCTTTCCTTTATTTTCACCCTTCATCGATGACAATTGATAATGACTTGGCAGCAGAGACCTGTTTAGCTTGAGTGAGTGCTTAAACGAAAGGCATGGACGAATAAAAATACAAAACAGATATATACGTAACGTCACGTAACCATGAAGAAAAGCAGACTTGGTTTATTTTACCATATAAGTTAATTCTTTTAGAATCTCATAAGTGGAATTAACAATTTCGGTCGCTTTCTACATCTAGGAACGTTCTTTATAATAGATAAGTCTCTGATATTCACTTACAGCATTGTTGTGTCTTTTCCCCTTGCATTTGTGAATTGTCTTCTCAGACTGCAGATTCTGAGCAGCACTGGTGCCATTAGCCTAAATCTATGTTGGTCTACAGCGCTGAGGTTGATCCCTCACCTGTGGTCGAGTGAGAGATCATTCCAAAGTGTGGCAGGCAGCGAACGACTTTGCGAGGGGCTGATCGTAGGGCCTCCAGAGGAAGCTTCTTGGAACGCAAATTCTGGGCGTTCACAGAAGGTGAATTTGCTGGTAGTTCGGAACTCCAATAATAGGCGAGTAATTGGGCCCCCTTAATAACATGGCTGCCAAGGAGGGGAAGGACGGCAGTGTGCACAAGGTGAGGGAGTCATTCCTGATTTGTAAAGAGTGTTCCGGATGCCATGAAGAGTACAGGGCGCAGCCAATAGCAGGTGGTGGCCCCAGTCGGTTCCAATGGCGTGTGTCGCTTTGGATTGGAGGAGATTCTCTCTGGTTTTGTTTAGCGGATATGGTTAAGCGAGTTTAAGGCGGAGCTCACAATCTGCACCATCATCGACAGAACTGACTGTGATCCTTCGGTGCAGAGCCGAGTGAAAGGTATGAACCATAGGCTCGGGTGGTTATCTTACTGTGTAGGCCTCAGAGTCCTTGACTTGTGCCATAGGGTAGTGGGTTTCTGGATTCCGCTTAATAGGTCAGGAGTCCACTACACACAGGAAGCGGGGGCGGATTTGTAGGTTAGAGGGTCTCAGGAAAACATAGAAATGACGTCTGTCTAAAAGGGGGCAGGTAACACACAGTAAGGTGGTTGTAGAAACGATCGGTGTTGTAAATTATCGTAACTGTGTTGGGAAAGAACCAGAGCTCCAGGCCCTAATAGAAAGAACTGAAGCTCTCAAACAGTTATAGGTACGGAAAGCTCGCTAAAGCCGGAAATAAGTTAAGCCGAAATTTTTTCAAACGACCTATCAACGTTCAGAAGGGATAGATTAAACATAGTTGGTGCTGGAGTATTTATTGCTGTCAGAAGTAGTTTACCTTGTAGTGAAACTGAAGTAGATAGTTCCTGCGAAATAGTTTGGGTAGAGGCTGTACTTGTCAATCGGACTAAACTGGATCGTTTTACCGACCCCCGAGTGAGAGGATATAGTTGCTGAACAGTTCAAAGAAAACGTGAGTCTCATTTCAAAAGGTACCCCACTCACACAATTATAGTCGGTGGTGATTTCAATGTATCCTCGATATGCTGGAAAATTTACACGTTTAAAGCCGGCGGCAGGCTTAAAACGTCACCTGAAATAGTACTGAATGCTTTCTAAAAAAAGTATTTTGAACTATTAGTTCGTGAGCCCACTCGAAGCATAAATGGTTACGAAAGCGTACTTGACCTCATAGCAGCAAATATTCCTGGATGAATAGGTAGTATCATGACGAATACAGGGATTAGCGACCACAAGTCAGTTGCCCGTACACTGAATAGTGTAATACCTACAACCATCAAAAAGAAACTTAAAGTACATCTGTTTAAAAAAAGCTGACAATGCTCTTAACGATTTTTAAGGAAACAGCCTCCACTCCTTCCGATCTGATCATGTAAGCGTAGAAAAGGTATGGAATGATTTCAGAGAAATAGTATCGATTGCAATTGAGAGATATATATACCACATAGATTAATAAGTGATGGTACTGATCCCCCATGGACAAAACGGGTGAAATCGCTGTTGCAGAAGTAACGAAAAAGCATGCCAAATCTAAAAGAATCCAAAATCCGGAAGACTGGCAATGTTTTGCAGAAGTTCTAAATATAGCGGTTACTACAGTGCGAGATGCTCTTGATAATTTCCGCAACAAAACTCTGTTTCGAAATCTGGCGAAAAACCCAGAGATTCTGTTCATGCATAGAGTACACCAGTGTCAAGACGTAATCCGTACCTTCACTGCGCGAAAGTAACGGTGGAGTTACTGATGACAGTGCCACTAAAGTAGAGTTAAGAAACGTGGTTTTCCGAAACTCCTTCAGCAAAGAATACGAAGTAAGCCTTCCCGAAGCCCAGTCAACAGAAAGTGCCAAAATGAGAAGCATATGTCCTCGGTGTAGCAAAGCAGCTTAAATCACTTATTAAAGGCAAGGTTTCCGTTCCAGATTGTATACCAGTCAATTTCCTCTGAGTGTGCTGATACAATAGCTCCATGTTTAGTAATTATATACAACCGCTCACAGAAAGATCCGTACCTAAAGACTGGAAAATTGCTCAGGCCACACCAATTTGTTAAAGTACTGCCTTTTGTGATGTTTAACAATACTGTTGGCAAGCGTACTTGTTATACAAATGGGCACGGCATAGGCTTACGGTCGTAAAATATATTTCAGCGTTAAACTGGAAATAGTTGTAGGAGAGTATCAGAAGTAATAACCTAATGAGATCTTTAATTTCTTGTACATTAGGTTTATGTGTTGGAGAAGATTCTCATCAGTAATTTTAATAGTCTCAAAAATGTGAATGTTAGCAAGTAAATTAACTACGTTAAAGGATACGGAATTACCATCATCAGAAATGGAAATGTTTTTAATTTTAGCTGTTAGTTAAAGGGAATTTTTGACAGTGTAGTTTTCTTCAAAGACATAATACTCTTTAAATGGTGTATGAGATTTTTTGCCGATTTCATAGAAGCGCCGTCTGTATAGTTAACACTGTGGACAGGAAGCGAAGGCGGTGTGCAGTCGGAGGCGATGCTGGGTTCGTAGCGGTGGGCACCAATTGTCGGCTACGACGGGACTGCCCGGGAGGCACACTCACGTGGCCGCACGTGTCACGGTGGATGCAGCAGAAGGTCCATAGCAGCAGTGACCCTGTCGCGGATGCGTGCACCACCTGTTCTAGTGTCTCGTGTACACGAAGGACCTCTGCGGACCGAGCTGCAACTTTCTTAGCTCGCTGGACTGTGCAGTTACTGATATACAGGGGCTATGCTCTATGCAGCCTGCCTGGCAGAGGTGTGTTGCAGGGTGGCATTAGAGCCTGACGGCTTCCGCGACTGGACAAATGAACTGGCGATAAAAAAAAATCATAGCAACAAACGAACAAAAAATCATGTAGAGTAATGAAATTTCGGGAATACGTCTGTCTATGTAGGATATTTAAGTAATTAACATTGCAGCATCACAGAGCAACGTAAGCGCGAAATAAGCCGTTGCAAAAGTGACATGCTGGTAAGTTAATAACAGATGTAACGATCTGAATGTTGAATGCAAGCATTGAAACGGGCACGCATTGTGTTGTAATGGTGTGCGATGTCAGTTTTGTGTCGCAAATGCCGGTGGTTTGGGGGTCAGTGAAATGCATGCTACTGGGCCCCTTGGCTCGGGGCTGTCCCTGAAGTAATCGATTTTTAATTCGTTATGTCGCCGACTGCTGTTCGAATTGCTACTGCAGAAGAAATGTGATGTGCCAGAGACGTACGCCAGACACGACTGTCTTCCCTCTTGGTAGCGCCACGTGACCGGTCGGAGCCCGAGCTTTTTGCAACCGTACATTCTCGCGGTCACCGCTGCCAGTATACAGTGCTACATTTTTGCCAAGTCTCCTGCGAAATCGCTGGAGGAACATCCAGCTTCTCGTGGCCCTATTACACGACCTCGTTCAAACTCATTAAGATGATCGTAATGGCGCCTCTGTCTCCTCAAAGGCATTCTTGGCTAAGATCAAACCACCACGTCCAATCTAGAAGGTAACTAACGCTCACAACCGCCACGGCGTGTATTTACAGCAGACCTGATCTGCACCCTCACAGTGCCCCTACTAACACCATTCTTATGCGACTGGCGCAAAATTTAAATCGACACCACTTTTCAATTGTAGAAACACGCCTACCAACTTTCGTTTATCTCTCACAACTGCTTGTGGTGTTGCGATTTTTTCCGTAGCTGTATGTTCAAGAATTCTGCAGCAAATGGATGTCAACGATATTGGACTGTAATTTTGCAGGTCCGTCCTATTACTGTTCTTATACACTACTGGCCATTAAAATTGCTACAGATGATTAACGGGTATTCATTGGACAAATATATTATACTAGAACTGACATGTGATTACATTTTCACGCAATTTGGGTCCATAGATCCAGAGAAATCAGTACCCAGAACAACCACCCCTGGCCGTAATAACGGCCTTGATACGCCTGGGCATTGAGTCAAACAGAGCTTGGATGGCGTGTACAGGTACAGCTGCCCATGCAGCTTCAACACGATACCACAGTTCATCAACAGTAGTGACTGGAGTATTGTGACGAGCCCGTTGCTCGGCTACCATTGACCAGGCCTTTTCAGTTGGTGAGAGATCTGGAGAATGTGCTGGCCAGGGCATCAGTCGAAAATTTTCTGTATCCAGAAAGGCCAGTACAGGACCAGTAACATGTGGTAACTATTTGCCTGAAATTCTTTACATAGTATGCTATAGCATACAACTGTAGCTATTGTTATTTTCCTTGTTACCTTACTCGCTCACCTACTCGGTTTAAACTGCCGAGAGAAATATCGCAATCACTATTATTGTAGTAATTCCTAACTTGTTGGCATTCTTCGTTAATTTTATAGCGAACTGCTTTTCGTCCCCTGACACATCGTATCTATTCTCGACGGCACCCCTTCACAACGAATACTCTCCGCTCCTCTCTACTCCGTACTGTAACTGGGTTTTCTCTGTTTGTGATGGTCATCTGTCAGGATGAGCACTACTGCAAAGGGCATTTGATTCTAAAGCATTATGTCAGGGTGAAAAACACTAAATAAATTACTTTTTCTCTCTTAACAACATTTTTGCAGGGTGGGTTCATCCTTGGCTCAGGTTTGAGGTAGAATGAAACAGCAGTTTTACATAAGATAACTTTTATTGAAAGTTTTGTACAAGGGTTTCTGGCTGGGATACTGGCAGCTGTGTCGTTTGCGAAGCCTTCTGCTTGCGTGAGCGACGGCGTCTGATTACGCACGGCGGTGTGTATCTCGTGTCGCCGTTTCGCCCAGTTGACTGGAGACGCGCATCGCGAGGTGGTCCGTTTAATTATTGAGGAAGAAGTCGTGAATCGGACGGTGACGACTCGGATGTGCGCTGTCTCCTTCCCGTCCTCACGAGTCACTCGGGTACATAAAATCTGGCCTCAAATACCTTCTGTCTTCTGGCGCCGAGGCTGCTGCTTGCTATTCCATTACAGCGGCGGACTCGGTGCTTCTGTGTACGATGTAGTATCTTCCTGCATGACGGTCTTGAGCACCGACTGTACCGGAACTGAACTGAAAGCTACTCCTGTCGGGCCCACTGCGTCTCGCGTACTTATTCACTTCACTTCACTGGAGGTGAACAACATCGCTGTCGTTGCCTCTTCTGTCACGTCGAAAAGCTTCGCGAAGAATCTTCTTAACGTCGTTCATTGGCACTCGGAATGTAGGCGAGGGCCTTTGATCACGTGTGAGAATTGTGAAACACGTGAGCCGGACGGGCGATGCCCTGACGGCTGAATCGACAGCTTCTGCTTACGTGGGGGAGGACGATAGCTTCTCCTGAATGTGCTGACTTCGCGGTCATTGCCTCTTCTGCTCTGCCCGTTGTTTGCCAGAGTGTAACTCTTCTAAGCTAAACGAAGTTTCTCATTAATTTTAAATTTCTACTTCACTTCACCTTGATTTCACTCATTTATTTCCCTATCTTAAGTACCACTCAACAGTATTTACGCCGATCTCCGTGCACTGTTTTAGGAAAGTGTAATGCCGTCACTACACGGACGGTGTTGTGAACGTCAGTCTTGAGCGTGCCAAGTTGAAAGTGCTGCCGAACGCTCTGACTTGTGCATACAGCATGTGCGTGTCAACGTGGTACACGCGACCGCAGCGGCAGCATCTGGGTCACACATCACCCGGTTGTCCGCCCCGGTAGCTGAGTGGTCAGCGTGACAGACGGGTTCGATTCCTGGCTGGGTTGGAGATTTTCTCTGCTCAGGGACTGGGTGTCGTGTTGTCCTAATCGTCATCATTTCATCTCCAACTACGCGCATGTCACCGAAGTGGCGTCAAGTCGAAAGACCTGCACCAGGCGAGCGGTCGGGAGGCCCTCGTCACACGTTTCTCTCTATCACCCACTTTACAAAATGCATGGGCGTAAAATTCTTAAGCTAGCGCTATTAAAACGCGCCTTTCCTCTCTTGTCCACGTGAGAGTCACGTTGTTCTGCGTGTAGTGTCCACGGACATGTTATAAGGCAGAAAGAGAAGCTCCGTAACAAATAGCGCGATTCAAAGTCTTACTTTATATTTGTTCCTATTCAGCAGCAGAATCTTCACAACATGTGAAATAAAAAAGAATTGTTTTACACTTTCTTGTTATATCTTACTGCATGTAGTGCAATCTGTCTTGTAAATTAAACCATTCGAACAAACTCCATCCTCAGATGGAACGTACATATGTAACATCGAATATTAGAGAATATACTTTCTTTTCGGTGCAATAAAAGTATCAGATCCTAACAGAAAAAGCGAAGACTAGTAATAAAAACATTCGGATCCACTGAGGCGCAAACAAGAATCACATTACCAGCTACCTCATCATTTCGCTCTACCGACTGTGACTTTCGAATGGCCATACATTGAATCTGACCGACTGAAAGTTTTAATGGTAGATACGTTATTAACTGACACTGAAATATGACAGATTGTATCAACGACAATGCGTTTCTTATGGATCCTCACTGTGCCCGTTTACAGTCTGTCCCCACTCTGGCTACCCAGCCACGTCACGGGGCGCCTCCACAGGCTGTCTCACGACGCAGTACCGCCCTGCCGCGGCGCGCGCTTTAAATCGGCAGCGACGCCGTCTGCATACACGGCCCGGCAGCGTTAATTTTTAGACAAGTGTTTTAGTACCGTAAAGAATACAAAAGACGATAGCTTCTTCCGAAACATAACGCTATAGAGTAAATAATATTAACATATGAACGTAAGTCGGGATTTTACTACAAACATGGAACCGAATGCCTGTTCATGTGAATGTACGTTCCTCTACTTCTACCCCATAAAGCGCAATGAAACTGTAGAATTTAAGAATTATTCTCACTTTGTGTTTCTACTAAAGGATAGAAGTTTCCTTTGAAGGATTGCGTTGAAACTTAACAGGTCTTGCAACACGATGAATGTTTAAAAAGTAACAAGAAATTTACAATTTCTTGTGTTGTACTAGTCCGATTTGCACTACATTTTTTGTCACTGCCTTCGTAAACGTACGTGAAAAGTATGTGGACAATGTTATACGCATTGGCTATTTGCTCTATTATCAGCTGTCAAAAAGGAAACATGTGTTTTGGTAGCATCAACGATTATTTGTTTTGTGTAAAAACAGATTAGAGAATCTTTCTTACATAAAGAGTATGGAATTTTAGAAAAGTTAAATATTCCTTTTGGCGAGCCTGTTACGAGTAAAACTGGAGTTTTTTGTTTCACGACAATTTGTAGTTTCCGTAATGTCGGCACTATTTTTTGGTTTAAGTAAAAGTCGTCCATCGTTTGTGGAAGGATCGATTTTATGAAATTGTCTACGACGACGGGTTTCCTCCCAAAATTACTAGTTTTCCTTCGTGGCGATCCCTGTAAACCACGCGTTCCTTCCTTAGGCGTGACAGACGTTTGCATAAATTGGAGCCCTTTGCTTGGAACGGGTAACAGTTCTTTTCGTGTCACCTCCTTAACACACGCTGTAACGTAACAGACGATCGAACGCTCGTTACATCTACATCTACATCCATTATCTGCAAGCTACCTGACGGTGTGTGGCGGAGGGTACCTTGAGAATCTCTATCAGTTGTCCCTTCTATTCCAGTCTCGTATTGTTCGTGGAAAGGAGGATTGTCGGTATGCCTCTGTGTGACCTCTAATCTCTCTGATTTTATCCTCATGTCTCTTCGCGAGACATACGTAGGAGGGAGGAATATACTGCTTGACTCCTCGGTGAAGGTATGTTCTCGAAACTTCAACAGAAGCCCATACAGAGCTACTGAGCGTCTCTCCTGCAGAGTCTTCGAGTTTATCTGTCATCTCTGTAACGCTTTCGCGATTACTAAATCGTCCTGTAACGAAGCGCGCGGCTCTCCGTTGGATCATCTCTATCTCTTCTATCAACCCTATCTGGTGCGGATCCCACACTGCTGAGCAGTATTGAAGCAGTGGGCGAAAAAGGGTACTGTAACCTACTTCCTTTGTTGTCGGATTGCATTTCCTTAGGATTCTTCCAATGAATCTCAGTCTGGCATCTGCTTTACCGACGATCAACTTCATATGATCATTCCATTTTAAATCACTCCTAATGCGTTCTCCCAGTTGCTGACCTGCTATATTGTAGCTAAATGATAAGGGATTTATCTTTCTATGTATTCGCAGCACATTACACTTGTCCACATTGAGATTCAATTGCCATTCCCTGCAGCATGCGTCAATTCGTTGCAGATCCTCCTGCATTTCGGTACAATTTTCCATTGTTAAAACCTCTGGATATACTACAGCGTCATCCGCAAAAAGCCTCAGTGATCTTCCGATGATATCCACAAGGTCATTTATGTATATTGTCAATAGCAACGGTCCTATTACACTCCCCTGCGGCACACCTGAAATCACTCTTACTTCGGAAGACTTCTCTCCATTGAGAATGACATGCTGCGTTCTGTCATGTATGAACTCTTCAATCCAATCACACAATTGGTCTGCTAGTCCGTATGCTCTTACTTTGTTCATTAAACGATTGTGGGGAACTGTATCGAAAGCCTTGCGGAAGTCAAGAAACACGGCATCTACCTGTGAACCCGTGTCTATGCCCTTCTGAGTCTCATGGACGAATAGCGAGAGCTGGGTATCACACGACCGTCTTTTCCGAAACCCGTGCTGATTCCTACAGAGTAGATTTCTAGTCTCCAGAAAAGTCATTATACTCGAACATAATACGTGTTCCAAAATTCTACAACTGATTGACGTTAGAGATATAGGTCTATAGTTCTGCACATTTGTTTGAAGTCCCTTCTTGAAAACGTGGATGACCTGTGCCCTTTTCCAATCGTTCGGAACGCTACACCGCTTCAAGAAGGGGGCAAGTTCCTTCGCGTACTCTGTGTAAAATCGAACTGGTATCCCATAAGGTCCAGCGGCCTTTCCTCTTTTGAGCGATTTTAATTGTTTCTCTATCCCTCTGCCGTCTCTTGCGACATCTACTATTTTGTCATATGTGCGACAGTGTAGAGAAGGAACTACAGTGCAGTCTTCCTCTGTGAATTAGCCATTTAGTAGTTCGGCCTTCAGTCTGTTTCAGTACCATTTTGGTCACAGAGTGTCTGAACATTTCGTTTTGCTCCACCTACTGCTTTGACATAAGACCAAAATTTCTTAGGGTTTTCTGCCAATCAGTACATAGAGCTTTACTTTTGAATTCATTGAATGCCTCTCGCATAGCCCTCCTCACATTACATTTCGCTTCGCGTAATTTTTGTTTGTCTGCAAGGCTTTGGCTATGTTCATGTTTGCTGTGAAGTTCCCTTTGCTTCCGCAGCAGTTTTCTAACTCGGTTGTTGTACCACGGTGGCTCTTTTCCATTTCTTACGATCTTCCTTGGCACATACTCATCTAACGCATATTGTACGGTGGTTTTGAACTTTGTCCACTGACCCTCAACACTATCTGTACTTGAGACAAAACTTTTGTGTTGAGCCGTCAGGTACTCTGTAATCTGCTTTTTGTCACTTTTGCTAAACAGAAAAATCTTCCTACCTTCTTTAATATTTCTACTTATGGCTGAAATCAGTGATGCAGTAACCGCTTTATGATCGCTGATTCCGTGTTCTGCGTTAACTGTTTCGGGTCTGTTTGTCGCCAGAAGGTCCAATATGTTATCGCCACGAGTCGGTTCTCTGTTTAACTGCTCAAGGTAGTTTTTCAGATAAAGCACTTTAAAAAAATTTCACTGGATTCTTTGTCCCTGCCACCCGTTATAAACGTTTGAGTCTCCCAGTCTAACGGGTGATCAAAAAGTCAGTATAAATTGGAAAAAGTGATAAACCATGGAATAATGTAGATAGAGAGGTAAAAATTGAGACACATGCTTGGAATGACATGGGGATTTATTAGAAAAAAACAAATTAACAAAATGTCTGACAGATCTCTTATGCGCGTCGTTTGGTGATGATCGTGTGCTCAGCCGCCACTTTCGTCACGCTTCGCCTCCTAGGTCCCCAGACCTCAGTCCGTGCTATTATTGGCCTTGGGGTTACCTGAAGTCGCAAGTGTATCGTGATCGAGCGACATCTCTAGGGATGCTGAAAGACAACATCCAACGCCAATGCCTCACCACATACTCCGGACATGCTTTACAGTGCTTTTCACAACATTATTCCTCGATTACAATTACTGTTGAGGAATGATGGTGGACATATTGAGCATTTCCTGTAACGAACATCATTTTAGCTTTGTCATGCTATTCTGATCTGATAAAGCGCCACCTGTCGGACATTTATTGAGCATTTGTATTTTTTTTTTTAATTCTAATCAAATCCCATGTCATTCCAAGCATGTGTGTCAATTTGTACCTCCCTATCTACATTATTCCGTGATTTATTCAGTTTTCAAATTTATACTGACTTCTTGGTCACCTGGTGTATCTGGGAAATTAAAATCTCCACCCAAAACTAGAACATGGTGGGGAAATGTACTCCGCAAATAGCTCCTCTTCGTCTTCTGCAATTTTCTTGCAATGCGACGCTGTTATCCAGCACTTCCAGATACCGAAGTATGTCAGTGACTGATGCTGGCAACAAGGATCTCACGAACAGAAACGACGTATTGTACACCACTGCACGCCGATCTACGCCGCTAGACAAGTAACAGGCAACTGATTTTGGGTGCCCCTGTAGGCCAGTGGCAGGGTTCTCCCGGAAAAGGCCGCTTCCACCACCAAAAGCGCTGCTCGCTCTTGAGTTTACAGACAGACTATACCTTGAAACCAACACCAACTGAAAGCCAGTATAGTGTATGGCGAGGCTGTACTGAAGAAAGATGGCGTGCAAGGCGTTCTTCCATCTCTTTGGTCAATGTTCGAACACACTTTCAGAATATCTGTCTTGCTTGATACTGCGCTGCACGTTTGGAAAGACTCCCCAGCGTGCGTTTTCCATGCTATGACGATATAAACTCGGCCTTCTCAAAGCTCTACGTTCGAATGAACAGTCCGGGTGCCGATGGCATAACCGACACGTGCCCTTAGCGCCAGGATGTCACCCAGAACAAGTCCGGCCCAAAGGGCCTCCCCTAAACAGCCGCCAGTTCCGCAAACTGGAAGCTGTATCAAAGTTGTTACCGTATCGTCACAGTCCAACACATGTTAGACTGTGTTGAAATTCAAGTTTTTCTGGATATTAATATAATATGAAAGTGCTTGAAGGTCTCTCGGGCATGCAGCTGTAGGCAGTATCTATCTTACCCCTGGTGAGACAAGACTCTACATCCTTACATTTGTCCTCTATCCATCCCTGCTTAGCCATTTTGTACTTCCTGTCGATTTCATTTTTGAGACGTTTGTATTCCTTTTTGCCTGCTTCACTTACTGTATTTTCATATTTTCTCCTTTCTTCAGTTAGGTTCAATATCTCTTCTGTTACCCAAGGATTTCTAGCAGCCCTCGTCTTTTTACCTACTTGATCCTCTGCTGCCTTCACTATTTCATCTCTGAAAGCTACCCATTCTTCTTCTACTGTATTTCTTTCCCCCATTACTGTCAATTGTTCCTTTATGCTCTCACTGAAACTCTGTACAACCTCTTGTTCTTTCTCTTTATCGAGGTCCCATCTCCTTAATTTCCCACCTGTTTGCAGTTTTAATCTACAGGACATAACCAATAGATTGTGGTCAGAGTCCACATTTGCCCCTGGAAATGTCTTACAATTTAAAACCTGGTTCCTTAATCTCTGCCTTACCATTATATAATCTATCTGATACCTTTTAGTATCTCCAGGGTTCTTCCATGTATACAACCTCCTTTCATGATTCTGAAACCAAGTGTTAGCTACGATTAAGTTGTGCTGTGTGCAAAATTCTACCAGGCAGCTTCCTCTTTCATTTCTTAACCCCAATCCATATTCACCTACTACGTTTCCTTCTCTTCCTTTTCCCACTATCGTGTTCCAGTCACGGCGTAGCGTGCCATCATCATCAGATTACTCCTGTTGACTGACGTCCTATGCCGGCGGGCGGTGTGGTATATATACCTGTCGCCTCTCCCCTCCAACGACTCCGCGTATGGACCGAGGGATGTGCAGGCCGCGGTGGTCTTTCAAATTTCAACGCTTTTTTCATCAAAAGTGCAACAATGCTATTTGCTATTAAAGGTTTGAAAGCTACTGGAGTATGGCCCACGGACCAGTCCGTATTCACCGATGCAGATTTCCTGCCGGAAGACAAAACTGACATCGGAATTGAGAGGCCGTCAGATAGAGAGGTTATTGTATCTGGAGCTGAACAGGTAAAAAAGACGACGCCAACAGGTTGGGTGATCAAGCTGGCAGGTTTCAGCGAATTGTAACTATGAACTGCCGCCCAAGAATGACGAAGTTATTGAGGCTAATTGTTCTAGTCCTGCAACTGTTAGATCGTACATTTATGGGTGCACTTAAGACTCACTACAGCGAGAATATTTGGCAGTGGATGCTCCATGAAAGCAAACTTGTTGGATCCTATGATATAGTGTGTTTCTTTGGCAAGGGAAGGAAATACAGTAGAAGGATGAAGTAGTGAAGGCAGCAGAGGATCAAATAGGTAAAAAGACGAGGGCTATTAGAAATCCTTGGATAACAGAAGAGATATTGAATTTAATTGATGAAGGGAGAAAATATAAAAATACAATAAATGAAGCAGCCAACAAGGTACACAGAAGTCTCAAAAATGAGATCGACAGGAAGCGCAAAATGGCTAAGCAGACATGGATGGCTAGAGGACAAATGTAAGGATGTAGAAGCTTATCTCACTAGGGGGTCTTTGGCAAAGTTCTTTTCCTCTCTTTTCTTTAATAATGACTTCTAACTCTTTTTTGTACAGCAAATCAGTTGAAACAATGGTCTTTCCCCTCATCCATTCTCGGGAATACGAACATCAGGGCAACATAAGAACCTCCTGCACTCAGCAAACAGACGACCATTACTAGAGACCCACACTCAGCAGCAGTCAGAGAACAAATTTGGCGTTTACCTCTGCTTGCAGTATCAGTCTGAACTACACTAAGGCCTGTTTTCTAAACGTTCCACACACGATCTTCTGGATACTTATGTTTCCAGAATTCAGCTTATAGCAAGTCGTAGAATGAGTTAACTCTCTCATGCGAAAAGCGTTTTGCTCGAGCATATGATGTTCCAGTTGGCTTTCTAATTGAAAGCTTATCTTGATGACATCGAAGAAAATGGTCAAGACAAGGCCTTCCAGCAATTTCATTTCTGAAGTTTGTTGCAATTCCATTCCCAACTGCAAGTTGGTAGGCCATTTTTCTAACATCCATACTAGTAAAAGCATAGAATTTGGCCTCCATATAGTGTATGTAAACCACTAGTTCTCTTTCTAGGGCAGCTGGTTTTCTTCCAAACTTTTTAGTTTCAACATCTCTCAGGTATTAGCCTCATACACATACTGGCACAGAGTTGTTTTTGGGACAGCGCAATGTTTGCTTTTTCAACTCCCATGAGTTTTACTACAACAGCAGACACTGCCTCTCGCATTTTGTTTTTATCCCACACCTGCCTTTTACGGGTTCATTTAGGTGCCAGATTAGTCCTAGGCATCTGAAAACAGAAATAAAAACATTTTACGGTCTGCTTATAATATGGACCCTGAGGTCCACATTACAGTCACTTACACCTTGTAAACTAGTGTAGACAGCTTAAAAATGCAATAATACCATACTTTTAATCTATTTGAAACTGTTGCCAATACTTAGCAGGTTGCATCTAAGTATTAACCAATAATGGTATGTTAATACACTACTAGAGTTCAGCTAAATATTATTAAGATATTAAGGGGGGGGGGGTGCATATTACCACCACTTACTCTACATGGTAATGCAAAGCAGGTGAAACATTTGGATAAAGGTGTACTTGCATTCACGTTGCTTGTAACAGCAAATCTGTTTGACAGGCTCATTGTCATTGTGAAAGCAAAACTAACAAGTAAAATGAAAACATCCACCATAAGCATGAATCCAGTATTTTGATGAATAAGGACTCAACTAGAAAGGTAGGCAGAGGTTGGAAAGTACCAGCCACAAAATCACTTGAAGTTTACCTTGTGGAAGAAAATATTATCCACTGTAACTCCAAGAATTCATAGATATTACTATGCATGTATTGATTATAGCATTAAGTTAAATACGTGCAAGCATATACATAATGTTTATGAAGTAGAGAGTATAGAAGAAAAACCGTTTGAAATCTCTGAATTACCAGATGTACTACTTATGAATGTTGGAGAGGAAAATTCTGAAGCCAGTTTGTTCCTGTGACACAGAGGTACTGGCAGAAATTGTTTCTGGTATTTCAGTTACTGAAGTTTAGCTGGCCAACAAAATGGTAACTTCACTGAAGGCTAGTGTAGGTGCTGTTCATGCCAGTAGTGGCGTCTCTTTCAATAGCCCACAAAGGAGTCACAAGAGAAAACTTGCAGTACAGAGGAGACTGTTTTGAGCAAAGAAAACAAATTCCTCAAGCTGCATACTCATGGCAGTTCCTGATACAGAAGAAACTGTGAACACTTCTGGATGAAGGTTTACACCACATTAGCTAGTGTGTTGATCTCACATTCAGGAACATGATGGCTTTATTCCGTGTCCTGCCATCCAGTTTTAGGTTTTCCATTATTTCCCTAGATCAATCAAGGCAAATTCTGGGATGGTTCCTTTGAAAGGCCAAGGCCAATTTTCTCCCCCATCCTTGAAACAGTCAGAGCTTATGCTCTGTCTCTGACGGCCTCACTGTTGACAGAATGTCAGATGTCGTTATTCCTTCCTTCTTCACTGGCCTCTGGTGCGGCAGTTCTGCTGACACGTGGGACCACCAGAAACTGCTGCGGCTTGTGCCAGCAGCCTAGAATGCTGGCATCACTGGGTCAGCCCCCTCCCAAGCCGTGCTGGGCAGTGATGACTGTGACTGAGGCTCAGCGCACTGCTGGTGATGGCCACACATTTGAAAACTGTCCCAACGTGACAACAGAGTGAGTTGCAATCGTCAACTTGTAATATATATTTATTTTTGATCTAGCTAGATGGTTAACACTAGTGCAACTGTTAAACAGATTAAATATTTTCATATTCTAGCAAAGAATACACTAACATCTGATTGTTCACAATCAATTTTCCTGATAATGTAACTCATTTACCAAAAAATAAATTTGGTGAATAAATAATAATTTCAGTATCAGTACAAACACATGCAGTTGGAATTAGGAATGAGTAATTATGAATTAGCAATATAACCCAACTGAAAGGCTTTCAGGTTCCAATTTGCAGTATAATTTTACTTTTTTTTAAAAAAATCCCCTTTTTGAAAAGTTATCTGTAACCAAATAACTCATATTCCAGAATTTTCTGTTTTTAGCGGGCCATTATTTCCTAAATTTAAGCATATAATTTTGTAGTTCTAATTTACCAGGGCACAAAAGTGGCTGTTTTTATTTGGAAACAAGTAATAATTTCAAACTTGTCATTAATGCTAGTAACACCCTGACACAGATGCTAAGAGAGCAGATACCAAGTCTCACTGCTTGCCTGCTGGCTGCAGATGTTGATTGATTGTCTGAATGAGGAGAGGAACGAAACAGTGACATCATTTGTCCCAAGATCCAAAGTGGCAGAGACTGTGGGGCAGCAAACCAACAGCACAATCTATTTGATGGCGAAGCAAAACAGGCAAATGAAGATGGAACACTGGGGTGGCAGGAAGATTAAAGAACTGGAGGGAGGAAGGGGGAGATCATAAGACACCCCAATGGTGCTATGTGTGACATGGTGCTGGAATCACTGCTAACCCACCCCAGTTCCCACTTCATACCATGATTGCGACACAATGGGGGATGACACAAGAAGAGGGGGTGGTGATGAAACAGCACAAAATGGAGAGGAAAACCTGACCAGCATGAAAGCAATGATGAAAGCCTTCAATTGTGGAAGAGAATTCAGGTACTTAAATCTAGGGAACAAACCACTTTTATGATGAAAACCAAAGACAGATGTAACTATGTAAGGTTGTATGCTACCATCTGTGATAATGGAGAATGGAAGAGTGTGTTTAGTGCAAAAGGCCAAATGGTAGGGGAGTCTCATAAAATGTGGGGGTTACAGATCATTATGGAGTAAGAGGCTTAGATTCAACCTTGTATGACCAATACGAAGTTCGCAGAGGATGGTAGATCCCCAGTGGGCCATGTGGCAAGAGTCCCCTTATCGCAATAAGTTTATTAGGCAGGGGGTTGGCCTCCAAGAGTCAGCTCAAGGCTGAGCAAAAAGGAATTGGACATGAGGCTGCAAACCCGCTTTGTTATTAATGTACAAAATAGGTTTGACCTGTTGCCTCAGTCAGAAACTGATGAGCCTCTCACAGAAGTAGATGTACACAGGGCTCAACAAGCTTTCAGCAGCAAATTGATTAAGAATGTAGGGAAGTCTGCAAAGAGAAAGAAAGTCTTGTTGCTAGGTAGTTCGCATGCTAGGGGTGTGGGCCAACTTCTGCAGGATGAATTAGGGTTGGATTACCAGGTCACAAGTTTTTTCAAACCTAGTGCTGAACTTGGGCAGGTTACAGAGGATTTAGGTTCACTATGTAAAGGTTTTACTAAGGAAGACACCGTGGTTATTGTGGGTGGGCCGGGCAACAGTATTGACAGAGATCCGGGGTACAGCATAGAGTGTGACCTGGCAAAGATTGCATCGGCATCGAATCATACCAGTGTTGGGTTTGTTTCGGTTCTGGAGCGCCACGACCGACCTCTTCTGTCAGGAGAGTTAATTTGGAGTTGGAACGGCTACTTGGATCTGATGCGGGGTCACACATTGGTGTGGTTCATGTTGATTCACTCTGTAGGTGGGACTATACTAGACATGGCCTACACCTCAACAGGAAAGGGAAGGGTAAACTGGCTGGGCTGATAGCAGGAAATTTAAAGGGGGGAGGAACTACATCTCATGGTGGAAACTCTTTTTTAGTGTAAGATCAGTGTCCAGTGGGAAACTCAGCCATGCAAGTACTAAAGATGTCAAAAAAGTTCATGATAGTTGCAAAAGTAAAATGAAAAATGTTAGTATATTTCATCAAAATATTGGGGGATTGAACAATAAAATTGATGAGCTTCTGCTTTGTTTAGAAGATATAGAAACTGAGAATGTAATAGATGTACTATGCCTGTCTGAGCATCACATTGTCACTGATATGCAAAAGGTTAGCATCAATGGGTACAAATTAGCTGCACATGTAAGTAGAGATAATATGATGAGAGGAGGAGTTGCCATATATGTCAAAAGCTTCCACAGTGCAAAAAATTTAGAAACTAAAAAATTTTGTGTAGAGCAACATATGGAAGCATGTGCCACTGAACTTAAACTAAAGGATGGCACTTTCATAATTGTAACAGTGTATAGGTCCCCCTCAGGGAATTTCCAGCTATTTCTGGAAAACTTGGATGCTTTGTTGTGCTATCTGTCAGACAGGGGGAAGCAAATTATCATTTGTGGGGATTTCAATGTTGATTCCCTGAAAGAGTGTAATAGGAAGAATGACCTTTTAGTATTACTCAGTTCTTTCAATTTGAGCTCCGTCATTGATTTTCCTACTCGGATAACAAAGAACAGCAGTACATTGATAGATAACTTTTTTATAGACCAAGATAAGTTTAAGGACATAAATGCTTATCCTGTTGAGAATGGTCTTTCAGATCATAGTGCACAGCTTGTTACAGTACATGACATAGCTCCATGCAGTATAATAAATCAGACTTTCAAAGCAGTGCGTTCAATTAACAATATAAATATTGCAAACTTTAGGGAAAGCCTACAGCAGCTAGACTGGGCTGAAGTGTATAAGGAACCCGATGCAAACTTGAAATATAACTTATTTCACAATACATTTTTAAGGGTATTTGAAAATTGTTTTCCCAAGAAAATAGTTAAACATAATTCCAAGAAAACATATAAAAAACCTTGGCTAACTAAAGGAATAAGAATATCTTGCAACCGCAAAAGAGAACTGTATCTAACAGCAAGATGGAGTACTGACCCCGAAATTGTTCAATATTATAAAAACTATTGTGCGGTACTAAGAAAAGTTATTAAAAAGTCCAGAAGCATGTGTATCATGTCTGAGATCAGTAACTCTGATAATAAAATTAAAGCAATTTGGAATATTATTGAAAGGGAAACAGGGCAACCAAGAGCACAGGAAGACTTTAGTGCAATAAAATTGAATGACAAGTGCACTAACAAACAATCAGAAATTGAAAATATTTTGAATAATCATTTTTTAAATGTTGTGGAGAAAATAGGATCTAGATCTTCACTAGAAGAGGCCATACCTGCACAGTTTGAAACAGCTGTAATTCCACCAACCTCTCCCTCTGAAATCAGTAAAATAATAAACTCACTGAAAAGTAAAAGCTCTTACGGAATTGATGGCATTTCCAGCAAAGTACTTAAAGCTTGTTCCCCACAGATAAGTAGAATTCTCAGCCACGTATGTAATAGCTCTTTGGAGCAGGGTGTTTTCCCTGATAGACTGAAATATGCCATTGTAAAACAATTGCATAAAAAGGGGGATATGTCAGATGTCAACAACTACCGCCCAATCTCTCTTCTGACAGCTCTATCAAAAATTTTTGAGAAAGTAATGTATTCAAGAGTAGCCTCCCATATTTGTAAAAATAAAGTACTAACAAAATGTCAGTTTGGTTTTCAGAAAGGCTTTTCAACAGAAAATGCTATATATGCTTTCACTGATCAAATATTAAATGCTCTGAATAACCGGACATCACCCATTGGTATTTTTTGTGATCTCTCAAAGGCCTTTGATTGTGTAAATCATGGAATTCTTTTAGATAAGCTAAATCATTATGGTTTGAGTGGGGCAGTGCACAAATGGTTTAATTCATACTTAACTGGAAGAATGCAGAAAGTTGAAATAAGTGGTTCGTGTAATGTTAAAACAGCTGATTCCTCAAACTGGGGTGCTATCAAGCACGGGGTCCCACAGGGTTCGGTCTTAGGTCCTTTACTGTTCTTGATATACATTAATGACTTACCATTCCACATTGATGAAGATGCAAAGTTAGTTCTTTTTGCTGATGATACAAGTATAGTAATAACATCCAAAAACCAAGAACTAAGTGATGTAATTGTAAATGATGTTTTTCACAAAATTATTAAGTGGTTCTCAGCAAACGGACTCTCTTTAAATTTTGATAAAACACAGTATATACAGTTCCGTACAGTAAACGGCAAAACTCCAGTAATAAATATAGAATTTGAACAGAAGTCTGTAGCTAAGGTAGAATTTTCAAAATTTTTAGGTGTGTCCATTGATGAGAGGTTAAACTGGAAGCAACACATTGATGGTCTGCTGAAACGTCTGAGTTCAGCTACGTATGCTATTAGGGTAATTGCAAATTTTGGTGATAAGAATCTCAGTAAATTAGCTTACTATGCCTACTGTCATTCACTGCTTTCGTATGGCATCATATTCTGGGGTAATTCATTGTTGAGTAGAAAAGTATTCATTGCACAAAAACGTGTAATCAGAATAATTGCTGGAGCCCACCCACGGTCATCCTGCAGACATCTATTTAAGGATCTAGGGATCCTCACAGTAACCTCACAGTATATATATTCCCTTATGAAATTTGTTGATAATAATCCAACCCAATTCAAAAGTAATAGCAGTGTGCATACCTATAACACCAGGAGAAAGGATGATCTTCACTATGCAGGGTTAAATCTGACTTTGGCACAGAAAGGGGTAAATTATGCTGCCACAAAAGTCTTTGGGCACCTACCAAACAGCATCAAAAGCCTGACAGATAGCCAACTAACATTTAAAAATAAATTAAAAGAATTTCTAGATGACAACTCCTTCTACTCATTGGCTGAATTTTTAGATATAAAGTAAGTAAAAAAAAAAAAAAAAAAAAAAAAAACCTTAATCATTAGTGTCATGCAATATTTTGTGTAATGTAATTTCTTGTACAGACATCTTTTATTAACCTGACACGTTCCACATCATTACGAAGTGTCGTATTCATGATCTATGGAACAAGTATTAATCTAATCTAATCTAATCTAACCAGAGAGGTCACACAAAAGGGGCACACCCTCCAGCCACAGGATCAGCAGTTCATTACCTGGGATACCCACATGAGTGGGAACCCAAAGAAAGTCAACTGAACAACCAGCATGGTCAAGATTGGTAAGGTGGTCTCAGATGTCATAGACCAAGAAGAGGGAGGGAAAACCACTGCCTGATAGCCTCAAGGGCAGTTATCGAGTCTGCACATAACGTGGGTGGGAGAGGACTGTTAAACATACTAAAGAACCTGGTAAATGGCCATTAGCTATGCAGTACACATGCTACATGGGGCAGGTAAGAGATGGTGTTACTTGCCAGCAGAAGGCACATTCCTTGAAATTAGCAGATTTAGAGCCATTCCATTAAAACACAACAGCAGCCTGAAACTCCCATAAGAGCTGGCAGAACAAACAATGAAACACAGACCCCTCTGAATCTGGGATCAAGGAACTAACCAAGGAGGAGGAGGTTTTTGGAGGGAATGGGGAACAGGACAAAGAGGGAAGATAAAAATCATGGCAAAGGACTGCAAGCTGGAGCCCAACTGTTAAACTCACCTGAAGAGTGAGCAATTTCCTGCTGCTAAAGTATAAAATATAAGGGATGTGTGGGGAAAGAGAAGATGGTGATGGCATAGGAAACAAGAAGCTTAGAGAGTGGGGGACAATCCCAGCTTCAACCAGGAAACAATACGGTTAGTGCAAAAGGTACTGATGATCAGACAGATACCACAATGGTGGACCTGCTCCAAGAGGATCAGTATGGAAGGAGCAACTGAGCCCTAAAATTGGCTACCATGCCACCCCCCCCCCTCCCCACACACACACACACACACACACACACACACACACACACACACACACACACACACACAAGTAAATGTCATAAGACGACCCAAGAAATGGAAGTGGTGGACCACAATCAGAAATTGGGTCTCGAGATAGAGCTCCAGTAGGTATCGTACACAATATGGTGACAGAAATGCACCACCCACAATTTAAGAGGAGAAAACTGAAAACTGTGTGAGAAGGTCCATGCAGAAGCATACCACATGGCACCCTGGAACTGTCACTTCACAAAAGCCACCAAGTGTTAAATAACTCAGACACAGAAGTCATCCACATGCAGAGCAGGGGTGACCAACAACAGTTTGACGGAGGTCACAAGTCCTTTAATAGTGATGAGGAAAAGGATACTTAACACTGAACCCTATGGAATGCCATCCTCCTCAGCAATGGAGTGTCCTCATCCCAGGACTTATGTCCCTTCTTCTCTTTCATAAGTAGAGGAGGACACACGCTAGATGCCAGAGAGGTAAGGGGGGAGAGAGGCTTCTGCTAGTTCTATAAAGAGAGACCAGGCAACCTTGGGGATGCTAGAGCTGACGGTTCCATGGCCAATGTGTACCAGCAGACTCTTGGACTGAGAGGAGGCCCTAATGGCAGCAGACACCAGAGAAGAGGCACTTCTCTGGTGGATGAAAGGAGCAACAGTTGGAGGGGAGGAAGATGTAAGTTCAGGGGAGAGGGAGAGGGAGAGAAGAGTGAGGCATCACTGGGATAAGGTGGGGGAAAGGATGTAACAGAGTCAATAGTAGATTTTTGTAGACACAAGGCGAAGCTGATCGTAAACCCCAATATATTCTTTCCTTCTTACAAACCAGCGACAGTTGTGACAATGAATACATGTGGTCAGTAGAACAAAGGCACACCTGGGCATCCTCATTCATTGCATACAGGATTAATACATGTGTACAAATCATAAACACCAAAAACATTTTAGCAGTGGCAGGACATACATCACAGTGCACAGTGATAAGCCATAACCTTGACCTTGTCTTGGGGGTATCCACTTCAAAGACCAGAATAAAGTGGTCATTATCAGTGTGGTTGTCCTTAGTGCCTTTCTGAATATGATGAACAAAATGAATGCCTTGCCACTCCAGACTGGCCCACGCTTCACCAGTTTGGAAGATGAGGTCTCTATGAAAAAGACACCCTGAAGCATATTCAAAGGCTAGTGAGGAGTAATGGTTTGCCAAACTTGTCTTTGATAGTTTCTACCAAAATAATGGGTTCATGGTGGGAAGGTGTCCTTGTCAGTCTTGATGCAGACCAGGTAATGGGGAAAAGATTTGACCCCAAGCAAGCGAGTCTGACCCTCCTCCCATGAGGGGATAGTTGTAAGTTGAAAAGTCGTTCCTGACTAAAGGTCCGCCAAAGACTGCCAGTTTTTTAAGTCTGATACGTTTGATACACAAAGTGTTGATCCTAATAACACCAAAACCAATCAGGGGCTCTCCCCTTGTGCACTACTCAGCCACACCAAGGGCCAATGCCATAGGGGCTGTTGCTGGGAGTTCCAATGCTTCAGAATGACAAGCCACTACTCATAGGCATACACAGGGAGGTAGCAGCTCGTGTATCAGAACTGTCATCCCTGTTTTCAGAGGACTCCATCAAAAGAGTACATAACACCCCAAGCACACGAAATGACTACTGTGCTAGTGGTACAGCACAAAAAGGACAATGGCTTCCGGTAAAACATGGAAGAGATGGTAAGCCCACATGCCAAAGACTTCATGTATGGTGTTGTTCCACAGCTGGCTCACACCATGGAGACAAAATTTAGAGTAGTTCAATCCCCAAAGAGGGACCAAAATTTCCAAAAAGGGAATTGTAAAGCAAGAGGAATGATAGTGTAAGGGATAGCAACAAAAAAAAGATAGCCAGGCCAATGTAAGCAAGGGAAAGGATTGAGGACAGGGATGGATGAGCACGGAAAAGTTAATGCAGTTTTGAAAAGTAGAAAGGATCCAATTACTAGCAGACTCATGTGCACAAAATAATTGTTACCCCCCCTTCCACTGGGGAATGGGGATGGAGATGGAGCAGATATAGAAACATGATTCTGTGATGTTAAAGATAAACGAATCTTCATATGTGAGTATTACTGGATTTGCTCCAAGTACCCACTGGCCAACATGCAAACATGTAGTACTGAGGTCAGACTGGCCATCGTGACAGCTCTATTTCTCATGCAGTGAAGTAGACAACACTACCCAGTGCTGTTGGCACTGTTGCAGTCGCATGTTGTATTGCCATGCTAGGTGACACGACAACTCACCATAGTGCACACAACTACACACTGCTTACTCTAGAGCCCTGCAAATTAATATTAAACCGACTGAGCATATACAAATTAAGAGATGACTCACAATTCAATAATGTGCATATCAGAGAATCAGTTTCATACCTAGCGTGAAATGAAATGACAGTATGGCATTTCTGGCCGGGAGATCGTATGCAGGAGAAATCGGCTGCCTACTGCAAGTCTACATCAGTTGATACTGCTTATTTTTGCATCTAAAGAAATGGTAAAATGGTGATAAGCACAACACAACACCCAACCTCTGAGAGGATAAATTCTCAAATTGGCCAGGAATTGCACCTGGAGCCCCTGCACAGCTGTTGGTCTCTCTATCCGACAGCCACAGTGATGGACAGAGCTGGCGTCCAGCACACTCATTTACTGACAGTCCTGTAAGGCATTGTGTATCGGAAGAGGAAAGCAACATTGGGCATATGAATATAGGGATGACTCACAAGGCATTTCAGTATTGTGCTTACACACAATCAGTTGCATATATGGTGTGCTGTTTGGATGCTCTTGCTGCCATGGTATGCCAAACGCTTATCCCTCACACCCAGTGACAGGTCCTATAAGTAAACACTAAATCAGAATGCAGGCATTGTGTACTGAAACAGGAAAGTAACATTGAGCATATTTGAATTTATAGACGTCTCACAAGACATTTCAGTATAGTGCATATTACATAATTAATCTCATACCTGGTGTGCTGTGTGCAATCTCCAGCTACCTTTTTTAAGCCAAAAGCTTACCCTTCACGCCCAGTAAGTAAACAAACATTAAAACAGACAGGAAGACAAGATGTCCAGCGAGTGAGATCACAGGTGTTTTCTTCGTCCACTAAAAGAACTTATTTGAGAGGAAATAGTGTCAAATTTAAATTTCCTTTGTTTTGTATATTTGCTGTAGTGTCCATTCTTGTCACAAAACTGAATATTTGCGTCCCCATAGAGATTATTCTTGAAAAAAAACTTTGTGTAATCTGAAGTCACGATAATTGTGACATAATGCGAAATTTTGCATTCCAAAACACAAAAAATTCTATTCAAATTTTCCTGATAGCGGAAAATTCGTTTAAGAAAGGCAGCTACTAGTTTCATCAGTGCCTATTGTTACTATAAAAGTTTTTTAAATTGTATTTAACTAACACATTTCATATTGTTCACTAGTTAGAGGCGATCTAGGCATAAATTTAAAACCTGACCAAACACTAAAGTAAATTCTCTAAAAGCAAAGTAATTACTAATTCATTCTCCTGTCATTGTATCTCTAAATCAGTACAAAAACAACAACAATGGCATGTAAGACCTCCATGTCATTTTTGCATACATATAGCCAATCTCGTGTCCTGGACAAATTTAAAACTTAATTATTCTTTTGAAACTGATCATGAGTGGGAAATGTGGAAGCTGTTATAGCATTGTGAGTAGAGGGATTTGTTGCTCACCTTGTAGGAAATATTTTCACTGGGGGAGGGAGTATCTTGGGAGAACAGAAGAAGCTCTCTCCTGGAACTGCAGAGTATGCAGTAGGAACATTTTGGTTGGGGTACAGGAAAGGAAAATCTGTGCCCTTGGGGCACAGTTGAAGGAAGCAAGGAAGGAACTGATAAGGATCAAGAGAGATAGGGAGGTTGTGAACTGGCAGCTTGTAGGAGGGTAGGAAGAAAGAGAACATGATCTGATGTTTTTGGGGTTGATGATAAAACTGTGTGTCTACCACTGCCAGAGCCTCTGGTAGAACACGGAGCAAGAAATGTGCAGCACACTTCAACTGAGGCCAAGAAGCTTAGAAATATACAAAATGTTAGGAAGAAGAAAGTGCTGCTGCTAGGTATTAGGCATGGGTGAGTTGTAGGCCCCGAGTTACAGGAATGTTTAGGGGCAACATACCAGGCCACCAGTATGTTCCAGCCAAATGCAGGGCTAAGTCATGTGATAGAGGACTTAAGGTCTTTACAAAAGAAGACCATGTAGTGATAGTGGGTGGGGCAGGAAACAGTTTACACAGGGATAGGGCACATGACATAGGTGGTGACCTGGGCAAGATAGCTTCCCTGACTTGTGGCAGTACACTTTGTTGAGCTGTTCCGGTGTCACGATTGGCCAAACCTTGATGGAGATGTGAGGCGAATCAATTTGGGGTTAGGGAAGCCAACTTTGCTCACATGCACGTCGGGACTATCGACAGATGGGGTTTCACTGGGTGTGGCCTATACCTAAACAGGACTGGCAAAGGAAGATTGGTACAGCTGATTCGTGAAAGTATAGGGGGTGGATCTCGGGCCACACATGGTCAAATACCTGTTGTCATCAGTATGAGAAGTAGGTCTTTTTTAGGATAAATCCAGACAACAGGTTCCCCTGCCTAAAGAGTGTCTCCAGCAGTTTGAATTAACAGGGCTTGATATCACCAAGATATTAATAATTTTGTGTTTGTATGGATCTCCCAGAGATAGTGTGGACACTGTTTTTCAATAAATTAACAGAATTTCTATATAAAGTCTCAAGTACAAAGCTCAGCACAATTCTGTGTGGGGACATTAAAATCAACATGAATATCATAAATGAATCCAGCAGCACCTTCATAAATATACTTCAAAGTTTTGGCCTCTCCCTATTGGTCAATAGTGCAACAAGGGTTGCTACAATGACTTCATCAGTAATTGACCATGTTGCCACAAATATGGGCAGGGAAAAATGTGATGTAGCTGTAAAAGATCTCGGATTATCAGACCATCTCTGTCAAACAACAACAGTAATATGAGACATGAAATCATCCCATAAACTACAAGCCTACAAATGACATCCATTGGAAATGAAAATAAAAGATTTTTCAAAGGAACTAGCAAAAAAAAAACGCTGGGATGAAGTGTATAGGGAAACCAATGTGAATAAGAATCCACATTATTTAAATTGAACTTTGAAAAGGCATTTCCAAAAGTATGCATGTCTGTATCAACGTCACACAAAAGTAGATGGATAACAGCAGGTACTAAGAAGTCCTCCCAAACAATTAAATACCTCACTTCCATGGAAAAGAGTCACAATGATCCATAGGAAGGTGCTGATAGCTGCAACAAAATCGTTTAATGACACAGTAATATATAATGCAGGGAATAAAAGCAAAGCAGTCTGGGATGTTATAAAAACGGGAACGGGAACAGGGAGAGGCAAAGAAAGACAGACAGAATAACATATTCCTAAGGGAGGAGGATAAGGTAATAAATAAGCCACAACACTTATCAAAGTATGTAAATGAGCATTTTTCAAGTATTTTAGGGAAGTTACGGCAAGAATTCCCCAAAACAAATATAACCCCTGTAAAAAATGTTGCACTAAATACAATGATGTTACTTCAAATCACAGATAATGAAGCCAGTAAAACTGTTGAAAAACTAAAAAGCCAGTAGGCTTATATGAAGTACCAATGTGTGTACTAAAACAATGCATAGAGGTTGTACAAGGTCCCTTAACACACATAATAAATGAATCCTGTACACCAGGGACATTTCCACAGCAGTTAAAACAGGCAAGAGTTGTGCCTTTGTTTAAGAAAGGTAATGCAGAAAATTACAAGCTGTCACCATTCTCAAAAATAATAGAAGCAATTATGAAAAACAGATTAATGAATTACCTGAATAAATACAATCTTTTAAGTGAATCACAGTTTTGTTTGTGATGTGGCAAAAATACGGAGTCAGCTGTCGTAGAATGCACAAAAGTTGTACTTGATGCTCTTGATAAAGAAGAGTCTGTCAGAAGGTTCCTTTATGATCTTTCTAAGCCCTTTGATGCAGTCGACCACAAGATTCAATTAAATCAATTAGAAGCATTAGGAGAAAGAGTGGTAGCTAAGGACTGGTTTTGATCATACCTAGCAGATAGGGTACAAAGAATAGTGATAACACATACTTCAAATAGAGCTTAACATTTAGTAAAACACTTACCCCAACAAATGTAAGCACATTACACACATCCATGCCCGAGGCAGGATTTCAACCTGCGACCGTAGCAGTCGTGCGGTTCTGGACTGAACTGCTCGGCCACCACGGCCGGCGAAAAATACATTAATATGGGGTTTCCGCAAGGTATCAAATGAGGACCAATAGTATTCCTGATGTACATCAATGACTTTCCCAGTAGTGTTACTCATGGTGAAAAAATTCTTTTCACTGATGACAGCAATATTATAGTCAGTGAGAAAACAAGAGAACTCCTCTCAGAGAAAGCAAATGAAACTCTCAAGGAAGTCTACAATTGATTGATTTTAATTGTTGTAGAGACCTCAGAGGCATTACAAAACAGAGAAACTTCTGGTACAAATTGATATTGCATAGTAAATTTAGCCAATTACAGACGTACTCATATATAGAAGCATGTAAAAACTGATCACAAAGTGTGGTCATACCATATTCTTTGCCACCCTTCAAAATTCATCCGTTTCATAAATGTTGAGTTCAAGAAGAAATTCTTTTACTTTTTTTTTTATTGGAAGATCTGTGATATGTTGGGGTATGGCATTAAAAAATTTTATGGGCTTGTATAAAGAGCACTTTTGTGTTTTTTTATAGTTACATCAGAAAGAAACTAGGTCTTGCTTGTTTCTTGTGTTATAATTATGCCGCATGTCATACTGTTGATACTTCTGATAGATTTCCTTGGTATGATTACACACTATGGTATAAATATTGACAGCAGGGTCATAATCTGTAATTTTTTAAAGCTTGGTCTACAGTGAGCTCTGGGTGCCAAGCTACATATCTGTCTTATTGCCTTATTTTGTAGTTTGAAGACATTAGCTGCCTTGCTTTGATGTAGCCACAGTAAATGTGACTGTGGTTTCTTTTGCTTTAAGTACTGGCACATTTAGACAAAGACACAGCTTCCTTGGAGAAAATATTCCTTTGCTAATGCTGCTTCCCACCTTTTTGAATCAATTGAGATTCCTAGGAAATCAACAGCATTTGAGCTCTGCTCAAGTTCAGTGTTATTATTCCACGATACATACAGGTCTTGATTTTTTTTTTTTTTTTTTGACACAAAGGGAATTAGCTTTACACCAGTTTTCAACTTTGACAGTGCACTGGTCTGCTTAATATTTGACCGTCTGTGCTGTTTCTGCAGTTATACAGACTGCAAGATCATCTGCAAATAAGTAACTCCTAGCTGATGGCCCAACTATGTTACATGATAAGTCATTTATATAAATAATAAATAGAATTGGGCCAAGTACAGAACATGCCCACAAGTAAGTAGTCTGATTCTGTACCATTAAAAACCACCTTCTGCACTCTATTACTTAGATAGGATTTTATCAATTCCCGAGCACTTCGTGTAAAGCCACAGAATTGCACTTTGTTCAATAAGATTTCATGAGACACAGAGTCAAAAGCTTTTCATAAATCACAGAGTTTATTATGAACCATGAGCTTGCTTTCTAGTTGCTTCACACACTGTGTTAAAAGTGATAAGGCAGATTTAACAGTTCCTAACCCTGATCTGAAGCCAAATTGTCTATCACTGAAGATATAGTTTCCTTCAAAGTATTTTACTATTTAATATAGCTTCTATCACTTTAGACAAGACTGGCACAATTGAAACGGGCCTAAAATTATCACAACTTTGGAGGCTGCCTTTTTTGTGTTTTCGAGTGACTTTACTGCCCTGGGGAATTGAGCCTCCAAAATACATGTATTTACTACATGTGTTATCAATTCTGGCAGCTGAACTGAATCACATTTAACATGGCTGAACTTAAACCATAAACGTCATCAGTAAAACTGTTCTTCATTTTCCTCAGTATATAGGTAACATCCTGTACCTTGACAAATTTAAAGCTAAATGTACTTCCAGGTTTTGCGGTGTTTCTCAGGCAGTATTTATGGTCAGTGACTATATTGTAAGTGCCAATCACCTTCTCAGTGAAGGATGTATTTAACTGTGCAGCATTCAGATTGCTGCCTTCAGCCTGTGAAGTCATTTTCCTGTTGCATTGACTGTTAATGATATAATACTAACATCAGAAAATAATATCTTCATTTTTTCATACACCTAGCTTCCTTTAAGGCCTGTCTTAATCTTTCCTTTTTCACTGTGAGCATGTCTTTAAATACTTGAGAACCTGTACTTTTGTACAGGCATAATATTGATCACACTCCCTCTTGATCTCCAACACCTTTTCACCCTTGACCTTATTTACTCTTAGTGCCTTTTTATTATTTGGTACGTTAATGGGAAACGACATCTTAGCATATACAGAAAGAGTAGATATGAGTTCTTCCACCTTTCTACCTATTGCATGTTCTCGATAAACTTGCAACCAATAACTTTTATCAATATTAGACTTAAACATATTTAGATTATCATAATTGACCACACATACACTCTTTCCTGCCATGTGCACTGAGTCAGTGGCCAGATACCCAGGTCTTAATTACGTCTGACTTCAGATGCACTAACTCATTTGATACAAATATATTGTCAATACATGTACCAGTACCTTTATAATGAAGCCTTGTTATTTCAGTGGTTGTAATATAAAGACCAAATGAATTTAATAAATTATTTGCATATGAGTTACAGATAGTGGACAACTGAAAATTCAAATTGAAATCTCCACAGACTGTCAGTATTGCCTCACGTGTTCCAATATTTCTACGGAATCCAAACTGACCTTCCCCAAGGTCGGCTTCAACTAGTTTTTCCATTTGTCTGTAAAGAATTCACATTAGTATTTTGCAGCAGTGACTTATTAAACTGATAGTTTGGTAATTTTCTCATCTGTCAACGCTTGCTCTCTTTGGGATTGGAATTATTATACTCTTCTTGAGGTCTGTGGGTATTCCGCCTGTCTCATACACCTTGCTCACCAGATGGTAGAGTTTTGTCAGGACTGGCTCTCCCAAGGCCGTCAGTAGTTCTAATGTAATGTTGTCTACTACTGGGGCCCTGGTTCGACTCAGGTCTTTCAGTGCTCTGTCAAACTCTTCACACAGTATCATATCTCCCACTTCATTTTCATCTACATTCTCTTCCATTTCCATAATATTGTCCTCAAGTACATTGGCCTTGTATAGACCCTCTATATACTCCTTCCACCTTTCTGCTTAGAACTGGGTTTCCATCTGAGCTCTTGATGTTCATACAAGTGGTTCTCTTTTCTTCAAAGGTCTCTCAAATTTTCCTGTAGGCAGTATCTATCTTACCCCTAGTGAGATCAGCCCCTAAAGCCTTACATTTGTCCTCTAGCCATCTTGCACTTTCTGTCAATCACATTTTTGAGACGTTTGTATTCCTTTTTGCCTGCATTTTTATGATTTTTCCTTTCATCAATTAAATTCAATATTTCTTCTGTTACCCAACGGTTTCTACTAGACCTCTTCTTTTTACATATTTGATCTTCTGCTGCCTTTACTGTTTCATCCCTCAATGCTACCCATTCTTCTTCTACTGTATTTCCTTCCCCCATTGGTTCCCTTATGCTCTCCCTGAAACTCTGTACCACCTCTGGTTCTTTCAGTTTATCCAGGTCCCATCTCCTTAAATTCCCACCTTTTTGCAGTTTCTTCAGTTTTAATCTACAGGTCCTAACCAATAGATTGTGGTCAGAGTCCACATCTGCCCCTGGAAATGTCTTACAATGTTTCCTTTCCTCCCTACCGAATTCCATTCACCCATGACTATTAAATTTTCGTCTCCCTTCACTACCTGAATAATTTCTTTTACCTCATCATACATTTTATCAATTTCTTCATCATGTGCAGAGCTAGTTGGCATATAAACTTGTACTACTGTAGTAGCGTTCACTATGCTGTTTGTAGTAGCTTACCCGCATTCCTATTTTCCTATTCATTATTAAACCTACTCCTGCATTACCCCTATTTGATTTTGTGTTTATAACCCTGTATTCAACTCACCAAAGTCTTGTTCCTCTTGCCACCGAACTTTACTAATTCTCACTATATCTAACTTTAACCTATCCATTTCTCTTTTTAAATTTTCTTACTTACCTGCCCGATTAAGGGATCTGACATTACACGCTGCGATCCGTAGAATGCCAGTTTTCTTTCTCCTGATAACGACATCCTCGAGTAGGCCCCTCCTGGAGATTATAATGGGGGACTATTTTACCCAAGAAGACACCATCATTTAACCATACAGTAAAGCTGCATGCCCTCAGGAAAAATTATGGCTGTAGTTTCCCCTTGCTTTCAACTGTTCGCAGTACCAAGACAGCAGGGCCATTTTGATTAGTGTTTCAAGGCCAGATCATTCAATCATCCAGACTGTTGCTCCTGCAACTACTGAAAAGGCTGCTGCCCCTCTTCAGGAACGACATGTTTGTCGGGCCTCTCAACAGATACCCCTCCGTTGTGGTTGCTCCTACAGTACGGCTATCTGTATCGCTGAGGCACGCAAGCCTCCACACCAATGGCAAGGTCCATGTTTCTTGGGGTGGGGGGGTGTACTTTTCATTAATAATCCAAATTATTAGCATTGATATTGTTGTGTCTTAACGTATTATTATAATACATTATTAATGTTAGTGTTATTATTATTTTGTTTTCTGTGTAATATTGTTCCTGGTCATGTGTAAGTTAGCGCCTGAAGCATCTAATCTAGTCAGGGTAAATAAGCCATAAATAAATAAATTTGGGAATTTTGTTGCAAAAACTACAACAGTTAACTGATAAAATTTGTCAAAGTGTCTTCACTCTGAATGCTGTCTGATTTTGTTATCTGTATGTCAACTGCTTTGTGTTCATCAGAGTATCTCAGACTACCATGTAGCCTAAAAACCACCATGTGCACCCCGCAAGTACTTACCGAACTGAGTAGCTGCTTCCTTTGTGTAGTGTACCCTGACAGGAGAGTCCTACAATTATCCACCCAATAATGGAGGTCCAGCCAAGACTGTCAAACTCAACAAAGCCTTTGGCCGAGATTGTCCACTCGGCTCCAGACCTTGGGACCCCAGTCAACTCTGGAAACTGTGCTGCAAATCGTGAGCTGTTCTTGCACTCGATATGAGAGGCCAGCAGCCTCCACCAGTCATCTGAATGAACTGAGGATGACCTCGGAACCCTCGCAAAAGGCACTGTCAGAACTGATGCCACTCCTCGGAGATGACTGCACCCTGCAAGCTCGATAGCCACAGGCAAAGATGCCCCATCTCGGATGAGGCTCCCTGACAGACCTACTGAGTGCATATTGGCTATCTTTCTGGCTCTGAACAATATTTCCCTAATGTGTCCAACACTTGTGAACCCCTCCTCCAGTGAGCTCGCTCAGATGCCGTCGGAGGAGTGACTCACAGACGAGTGGGCGTGGCCGGACAGCCAGCCACCACATGCCTAACCTAGTAGTGTAGTTAGTCGTTCAAGAGAAATGACGACTGTGCTACACACTACTTGAATTTCCACTTTAAAGTTACAAAAATGTGAGACTACACCTCTTAAATACAAGAAAACTCATGGAATTTAAGAATTAATCTATGAAGAAAACAGAAAAATCTAAAGACATAACTAGCTGTTGTCCACATCTGGAACCAGTGTGTAACTCAGCTTTACTTGTTTCTTGTGAAGACGAGATTTAAAAAAGATTGTGCTCTGGGTTGATCTATATTTATTTTTGTCGTTATGAAATTTTGAACTTTATTTAGAAGCCAGTCAGTGCCCCATTGTGAATTTACGGAAAAGCTGAATAATGCAGCAATACTGAGCATTAGCTGAAGTTTAGATATATTAGGAACCTGTGCATACTGTCAGTCTTTTAGCCTCCTTCTTTTAGAGAGTCTTTGTACATATGATGGACTACAAGCACACTTTTATAACAACAGCTTAATAATCATATATTTTACTCTTCCATAAAAAAAAAAAATTTAAATAACAATCAGTACTTTTCAGCCATGACTAGAACCCCCCCCAAAAAAGATCTATGCAAAGAGGCATCGGACGTCTCAACAGTGATGACTGACAACTGTGTCATCCTCAGCTAACCAAATTAATTGGAGGGGCACGTGGTCAGCACACCTCTGTCCCGGACCTTGCCAGTTTTTGGCAACGGCGATGCTACTTCTCAGTCGAGTAGCTCCTCAGTTGGCCTTACAAGGGCTGCGTGCACCCTTATTGAACCTTGCCCACACAGCACAGTACAGAGAGCTTCACTCACAATGTTTCATCGAGATGTGCGTCGGTTAAAATCACACGTGGTTTCTTACAGGGCTCAGAATTTTGCTGCCAAGCTGGATAACAGACATGTCTAATCCCACAACCATAGTTTTTTATTACAGTCCCAATGTATTTGACTACATTGCTCGCTAACAAATGAATACTTCACTTACCAACATTTACAGGCTTTGTGAAAATTGGCTACATCTTTCAACAGAACTTTGCCCACTTCATCATAGCTTGATGTGAGGAGTAAGAATATCGTGGTCAAAATTTTGTGTTTGCTTCCAATAACAGTATGCTATTAATCACTTAACTTAAACCATATGCTAGTACATTTGTATGTCATCCTGATACCAGGTTCCCACCATATATTTCATTCCCTTGAGAATCAGCTAGCAAATCTCCTTACACTCTATTCGTGCATGGTACGACGTATGACCAGCTGTCTGCTATCCTGAATGGACTCTTCCAAACTGTGACCAACAACCACCTAAACTGACTCGTGTGATGGAATGGGGCATTTACACAACATTTTAAAATATTTCACATTCCAAGCTAAAATTTCAATTGAAACAGGAACTTTCTTTCTGTGGCCATAAAATGATGTAGACCTAACTATGAAGCTATTATAATCGTTACAGGACAACTTTTCAACACTGTCATACAACATACACAAGTTCTTGTGAGTTCATAGTAGAGGTCCACCTTGAGCCGTGCAATTAATTATGAATGAAGCACAGTATTGATATTAAATGTCTGAGTGATAGTCAGTTTAGAGAGTAATTTAAAACAGATTTGTACAATAGCTGGGAATAAGGGGATCTGGCTGAGCTCGTCTGGAAAGCGGCGGTGAGGGGAAACTTTCACTGTGGCAGCCTGGCCCAGTAAGTGTCTTTGTGATCCCTAATGGCACCACCGTGTGGATTGATAAGAGTCAAGACATTCTGCATTGTTCACTCACACAAATATTTTACGTGTTGGAGTGAGAAGTAATGTTTGTGAAAGATGCAATTGACTGCCAAATGCAGAAAATCTGGCTTTGGGATGTGTGCCAGAGATTGCTGTCTTACAGGTGAACTCCCAGCTAGGCCTTTGAAACGCCACCAAACACATAACTCTTACAAAAATTTTGTTTAGGGATTTAAGACCTTTGGACAGTGGTTCATCTTGATGTTTTTCAGAGTGACAGAGAGCATAAGAGAGCTAAAAGGAAGCTGCCTCACTGACACAGGAGAGAGATACGAATACCGAGGCATGACTTTTTCCAAGGAGTATAGCAGAAAGGGAAGCAATGGTTGCCAGAGTAGAACATAGCCCAGGGAAGGGGAATTGTGCTCTCTGAGGAGCATTTTTGTCAGTCAGAGCTTGGGAGATCCAGAGCACAGCCAGTAAAATTAAGCACATATAGAAAAATTTGGCAATTTGAGGTTTCTCTCATACTGAGAAATCGGATCAATCTCTCCTCACAGATGAACTTCAATTCACAGTTGCTACACTGATGTGTAAGGTGACTTGTCAAATATTTGGCCAACCAACACACAGCCACAGAAGAGGCCTGCTGCTACTGAATGGGATCGAGGGAACTTCAAGTCATCTTGTAAATACAATCTCAGAGATTCATTCGGAATATTTGTATTGCAAAGTCGTTAACACTCTGCTTCTAAAATCCACAAAAAGTGTGACAAATTACCTCCAATAACTTATTAGTTTCAGTAGTTCTATTCTGTGCTCATAAACCAACTAATCACAATACATGTTCCACAGTCGTAAAACACTCCTTCCCACCCAAACACACAACCTCTCAAAGCTTCCAGAATGAAATTTTCTCTCTGCAGTAAAGTGTACACAGATTTAAAACTATGTGCTGTACTGAGACTCTATCTCAGTACCTTTGCCTTCTGTGGGAAAGTGCTCTACCAACTGAGCCACCTAAGCATGACTCATGACCCATCCTCACAGCTTTACTTCCTCCAGTACCTCATCTCCTACCATCCAAACTTCAGAGAAGCTGTCCTGCAATGCTGGAAGAAAGGATATAGCAAAGACATGGCTTGTCACAGCGTGGGGGATGTTTACAGAATGAAATTTTCACTCTGCAGTGGAATGTGTGCTGATGTGAAACTTCCTGGCAGATTAAAACTGAGACTCAAACTCAGATCCTTTGCCTTTAGCAGCAAGTGCTCTCAAAGCTTGTCACAGTTTGGAGCTACCATGTACACAAAGCCATTGCTGCTAATTTTGGCTAACAATAAAAGACAAGCTGCTCCATTACACTGAGTCCAATACATTATTGATAGAGTAGTTTGTATTAGGAAACCTGCAATAAAGTTCTATGCATGCACACGGATTAGCATTTTACTTAAGTGTCAGTGTACACCATTTTCCCAAAACTGCGAAAAAGAGAATAATGTATCATGTAATAAAATGTACTGTAGCCTGTTTGATGCATCAGTCCATTTGTCACAAGCAACTGGAGTTGAGTAAAATAGTGTTAAAAGCAGAATAAGTGATAAGTGTGAAATGGTATATTGAAACTTACTTAACATACTTGTAGACAGAGTGTCAGGGACACCGATTATTAATAACAACTTTTTCATTTATGGTCTTGTGCTGGTATGAACTACCAATTTTCTTTTGGTTCCAGCTGTATGGAATTGAATTCTCACAAGCTTTTTGTTGAGTACTCGTAAACCGATGTCAGATGGTAGCTGACTCTCATACCAAACACGACCTCATCCACAGCCATGTTGCCAGCACTGTCATGAAGATGGCTGCAGTATAATTGGATAAATAAGATGATCTACTCACCACACTGGTGGCAGCAGAAACTATATGCAAAGGATATAGAAATGTGGAAGCTTTCAGAGCCAATGGCTCTTCCTTCTAGCAGAAGATTTGAAGGGAAAGAAAGAAGACTGGCAAGACTTAAGAAAGGGAGAGAGTTATGGAAAAGTTGCCCAAAACCATAGGTCAGAGGAGACTTACCAGACAGGATGAGAAGGAAAGACTGATCCTTGGTGCCTGCGCTGGATGAGATTTGAAAACCTGAGAGCTTAACGATGGAAGATGCGGTAATCAGCAAGACACAATTTACTGGAAAAAAAAGGTCATTTGGAGTCAATATGAGCTGAAAGCTAACTGCATTGTACATGACAGGCATATATGGGGAGGGGGAAGATGGTGGAGATGTGTGGGGGGATAGACGGACTGCAAAATGAAAGGGGAGCAAAGAAAAGGAATAGTTACTGAGAATAAATTCTGACAACACTATGATGCAATTTTACTTTTTTAAGCTGATGTTTCTCATTGATTGTGTAAACAAAACAAACGGATCACATACTTTTGGACATATAAATACAGACTGATTATTGGCTCCAGTGTCCAAGGTTGTTGAATAAGTCAGTTTGCAGTCTGCTTGTTTCTATTAAATCATCGTCCACCCACGTTAGCTGAGTGGTGAGTGTGACATACTGTCGATCTTAAGGGCCTGCATTTGATCCCCAGCTGGATAAGAGATTTTCTCCACTCAGGGACTGGGTGTTGTGTTGTCCAGATAATCACCTATTCATCCCCATCCAAGCACAATTCCCCAAAGTGGTGTGAAATTAATTAGTTTGTTTATTTTCATTCATAATTCTTCATTAATTTAAGAAAAACATCTGTCTGTCTCTAATATGATTGTCTTGGCCATGGTTTCTAAATCTGCCTCTACTTGTGTGACACGCCTCGTGATGTCATCATGAGGAGTGACGCACTTTCCTACTTTTGTCATCATGTGCTACTTAAAGGTTTGACATTGATTTCATTATGTTTTGCTAAAACTGTTAGTTTTGAAAACTAGGTGGACATTTGAGTGATCCTTTTGTTCAAGTCAGTACCAATTTTGGTTAATTTAGCGTCATTACTGTCAAGTTTTTTCTTTATTTCCTGAAATTTTTCCGTAAACAGTTTCTCATTTTTCTGTAAACTTGTATTCATCTGCTGAAATTGTTGCATGACTGCACTGATAAATTGTGAGAAATTTACTGTTTGAACATTATCTGCTCCCGGTAAATCGTGAGAATTTACTGCTTGTGATCCACTTTCCATATCTTGCAACTCTATGTTGCTGTCGGTTCCTACGGCTAGATTATTTAGGTTCTGTATTTCATTTACTGTTTCACTTGTTTGAGCAAGTGTAATTTAATTCTATGCTGCTTCATTGGATATGGAACTTGCAGTAGGCAAACTGTTTATGTTATCCATTCTGTGAGTCATGACCGTATCAATAGTAATAAGATTTTTTTTTTTTAACTCGTCTCTACAATGTTTAGCTTGTATGTAATGTTATTCAAACAATGCATAGAGTTGATCTATTATTGACAATGTCTCTACACACCATGTTGTCTCCACTGAGCTGTGTATCGGCCATTTTGCAGTAATTGTTGTCGTACTTTGAAAAAAACAAAAAATATACACTCAGCAGTAAAAATCACTTTTTAACTTTAGCAAAACTTCGCTTTATATCGTGAGTTAATGAAAGATTGTGCCAACAAACAGCCCAAGATGCTATGGGGCAATGTATCACAGGATGGCATTTGGCACCTTTATGTGTCAGAATATACACCTGCATTGCCATCAGAGAGTGGTATGCATTGTAGTGATGTGACAGGGCACCCTTCACTGTGACACATGTTCCATTTGACCTGAATTACAGCGATGTCACATCGTATGACAAAAATGACCATTTCCTTGAGGATGTTGCAGTTTCTTCTTTCAGCAGAGTAAATGGTATGCATTTCATTGTAACCTTTCTAGTTTAGTAAATAAATCACCTTCCTTGACAAGGATCTCAATATCTGTTTATTGTTGTTACTAAGTATATACTACAGGTCAAAATTATTCGATCACCTATGAAAAAAGCTGTGCACTTTATTTTAATAGACAACTACACTCTTCAAACTAAATAGGCTAACAATACAAATATTTTCTCTCTCTCTGTCATTAAGTACCCTTTGTGCTAAGAACAGCTGCGCAGACTGTTGGCATTATGGAGATAATATTTTTGCAGAGATTACAGTCCCATGCATCTGTAATCCATAGATTTTCAACATTAGATGATGCCAGTTCTCTGATCTCTCTGCCATGTTCATCCCAGTGGGTGAGGTGGAGCAGTGGTTAGCACACTGGACTTGCATTCGGGAGGACAACGGTTCAAACCCATGTCCAGCCATCTTGATTTAGGTTTTCTGTGATATCCCTAAATCACTTCAGGCCAATGCCGTGATGGTTCTTGTGAAAGGGCAGAGTAGACTTCCTTCCCCATCCTTCCCTAATCCAAGCTTGTCCTCTGTCTCTAATAACCTTGTTTTCAATGGGACATTAGTGTTTAATCTCCCTTCCTCAAGTTCATCCCGTAAGTATTCGATGGGATTTAAGTGAGGCGGCTGACTTCACCAGACCATATTCTTCAGTTTCCCAAATTTCTTTCCTCTATTGACTTACTATTGGCACAATTTAGAAGTCTGTCTGAGATCATTGTCTTGCTGCAGATCAACCCACAACTAATATGCCTCTTGGCAGATTGAACTGAATTGTTGATCAGTACTGACTTCATACGTTCTCCACGATGTCAATGAGTAAACATTCAGTGAAGGCTTACAAATTTAAAACTCGATTAATCCTTGGACCATTGCAGTCAATTCAACTTCTCTCTACCCATCCATGTAAGTCATGGTCACACAAATGGCATTGCTCTGCTGAGACAAAGGTTGGAGCTTCTCACATATTGTTTACTTTATTATTAATTTTATGTGCAGGAGGAGTCCTCACATTTACTCTGTACACATAGGAACTAATCTTTGCTTTACGGTGTTACTCAGGGTCTTCCAGATTGTCAAACACTTGAGCTGGCACCAGAGCAATGTATACACTACTGTAGGCTTGGTTAGGCCAAAATTTGTTACTATTGCCTTGCTGGAATAGCCTTTGTGAAGCAGAGCTACAATTACAGCACTTTTTTCAATTCCGACCTCCTCCTTCCATCTTATTAGGATGCAATACAGCATGAACTTGAACAAGTATAGAAACTCACTTCTAGGTACACACAGTGTACAAAGGCAGCAAAAGAAATGAGACCTATTTAAATGGAACCCTCTTAGGTAAAGGCCACCAGTGTTGTGGAGACTCACCAGCACCTCTCTGGGTGAAGAATGAGCTTAGTTTTTGCATGTTTTACTATCAAAACAGGTTTATGGTGCAATACTCAAAGTTAAATCCCTGTGTTAACGCAAATCAATAGCTGTGACTGAAAACTTTTCTTCACTTTAGCATCTAAAATTCGCAGACAATGTGTGTGATCATCTGGACCACAGCCCTTGGACACCCAAAAAGATCAAAATGCATCTGACAGCAAGCCATCCGAGTCATTGGCACATCTCGAGGGCCAAAGTAGCATGTACGTGGTTTTATAGTGATCCCAACATAAACTGCTTCTAAACCTCAGAAATGGAATTCTGTGATTGCAATTCAACCTTTGTAAGAGATTAGAATGCATGCCACTTACTACTAGCACAGACATACTGCTATTTTAAGTGTTCTCTCTGTCAAGGTAACTGTAACTGAATTGGCAGAGAAGTGACTAAACACAGGAATGATATTGAGTTGCTACAACAAAATCAGGGATCTTCTCTTTATAACAGTATCTAATTTTGTAATATGTTTCTGCTGTTGAATCGTGTTCCATCTGTGTATTACAGTGCCTATGTAGCACCAAAATGTTCCATCTTCAAAATTTGAATTCAGAATATTTTCATGTGCTTTTGGAAGGTGTGAAATGTCACAACTCGTATCCCTAGAAGTGTTGGTATTATAATTGCCAGCTCAGAGACATGGTTATTCATTACAAAGCCTCCAATTGAATACAAAGCTGATATATAAATGAGTGAGTGAACGTACAATTGCTCATTGGATTACACTGTGTCTGTTATTGTTATATTTCCAATTCTTAATTTTCTGCATTCAGTTACAGTTATCATTGTACAGCTTGCTACATTGAAGCATGGAAATCACCCCAAGACAGTGAAGATCACATGGAACATGGAATGAGTGTCTGAACTGAAATGATTCCAAGCAAGCTACCCTGGGAATTGATTAATACTAAAAGTGTGTACTGCTTGGAGTATCTGACAAATTGTGCAGGGTCAGAAACACATACATTTTACAGAAAAAGTACAAGATATGGTGAACATTCTGTCTGCAGTCTGGTATAGTGAACTGCTATGTGTGAAACAGAGTACAGTACTGCTCAAAGTAGAGGTGCTAGTTCTTGGAGTGCATTTACAGTAACCAGGATGAAATGTTTGTGGCTTTGCTTGCCTGTGTGAGAAGGACTGTTGCTAAAGAAAAAATCCATTTTATTTTGCCAAATGTGTTTAAAAGTAAAAAATAATACATATATTGACTGAATTATAAAGGTAACTAATGATAATGGTGTTTCAGACATTCCAGACTACATCTTGGGTACAGTTACAAGAATTATCAGGTGCTGTGAAAAATGGTATTGGCTGCTAAACATTTAAATGTAATGCTGTGGTAATTTAGGATCAAGAAAGTGCCTTGAAAAAAATGTTTATGTCTCCTTTTTCGTATATTTTTTAAGTTGAAGTGACTGTACATCATGTGGCAATAGCTGAAACAAATTGGCAACAAATTTAAATGAAATGTATACAATTTTTACGGTTCATATGGAAGATAACATGTTTAATAAACAATGCTGTTTTTAACAATAGTATAATGAATACTATGCCTTATCTTACGATAACATTAGAATAATATTTAAATACCTAAATTTGGGAGTTGTTATAGCCAGTAGTGTCTGCAACACATCAAACAGAGCTTTTCGTTAGCTACCATTGTATGTTTCAGCACCATGTTAACAAGCCTGCCACTCCTATCATACTTTATGTACACCCTATATAAAGTCCAGGAACACTTTCAAGTAATTACTGCACAAGAACTAAACATTGTACAGATATCATACATATTGCAATTTGAAGTGAAACTGTAAAAAAACTTCCAAACAAATGGGGCACTGCTACATCATGTGGTAGAGGCAGTACACACACCAGATCTGTAATATGTCCCCACAGAAAAAAGTCACATGGAGTGAGATGTGGTGATTGGGGAACCATTTAGTGAAACACCTGTCCTCTTCTGTAGCAAGGCCGATCCATCGATGCAGCAGCTCTGTGTTCAGACACCCACAAACTTCACGATGAAAATGGATTGGAGCTCCATCCTGCTGAAAAATGATTGAAGGGTCCAGTTGCATTTGAGGTATCAGCCATTGCTGCAACACATCCAAGTAGGAATATCCAGTAACAGTGCTCTCAGTGAAGAAGAATTGCCTGTACTGTTTTTGGTACGACAAGGCACAAAAAACATTTACTTTTGGGGACTCATGCTCAAATTCAATGCATTCGTGTGGATGCTTTGTACCCCCAGATATGACAATTATGCCTGTTCACTTTCCCATTAGTGTGAAAAGTGGCTTCCCTGCTAAATATTATGTAATCAAAGCCATTACCATCCCCATTCAGTTTTTGCAACTCTGAACAAAACTCAAAGAGAAGCGTTTTGTCATCATCATTGAGTTCCTGCACTAGCTCCAGTTTGAATGATTTCATTGACACCTTCTGTAGCAGGACTTTTCACTATGTCATTGGAGCTATTTTGAGATCATGGGATGCACGACGCACAGATTTTCTCGGACTCCTTATAGATGACTCTCGTATGCACTCCTCATTCACTTCACTCACACTGGGACGTCTGCTTCTCTTTCCCGGGCACAAGCAACCCATCATAACAAATTTGTTGTGCCAGTGGTAAATGGCCTTCCTTGTTGGTGGCTCCTTACCACACTAGTTTTTGTTGGACGCCAACACACCACGTTTGTGACTTTTGGTGACTATCCTCAAGTTACGAAACTACACTGTGGTGGTATACATTAAAAAAAAACTTTCAGTGTCTCTTTGAAATGACACATGTATGATAGGTGCACACTGTTTGGTTCTTGTGCAATAAATAATTGAAAGTGTTTGTGGTCTTTATGTACGCCTCATATTTTTTTATACATGGCAAAATCATGATATTCTCAACATTAGAAATGTTCATAATGTAACCATATGTATAAATTAATTTGCAAATGAATGTAAAATGACTCATTCCTCATCATTATGATCCATAGAACATGTATCCTACTAACTAAATTGGATTAGATGATGATGCATCACTATTAAATCATTTGCCTGTATTCTCTAGGGAGATAAGACTATTAGTTTGTTCTTTCAGTTGTCACTTGAAACTGAAAATAACATTGATATGAATGATCATCAAAAAGAAAGGAAACTTTATGGTTCCATGAACCTTTTACAAGTCTCAACCAACTATGCAGACTGAAGAGATGAATGAAAATTTGACCGAATTCCGAGATTTGAACCCAGATCCTCTGCTCACTGGGCAGATGCACGAACCACTACACCACCCTGGCACAGTGGCTCTGCACTGTTTGCCCCAGCATGCCTCCCTCCTCAGTCCCCTTATTCCCCCAAAACACAAAGAGCACCACAGAGGTTGTCAAACTGTCATGGAATAGCACCTCAGTTTTGAATGAAATGGGGATTCCTCTCTGGAACCATATAGTTTCATTTAATGAAAGCAGCTATACCTGGGTCTCAGGCAGGACCTCCTGGTTCGTTTGATTCTGAGGTACTATTCCAATACTGTTGGACATGTTCCACACCCAGGAGGATACCCTCTTTTGTGGGTCTGTGGAATAAATAATTAATGTAATCTAGTCTGAGAGCCCCTCCTCTTGTGGCAGTTTATTGTATATCACTGGAGCAACAAGGCATTGTGACTAAAAAGGACACACCATTCCCATTTTCTGGAATGGTTGCAAGGCAAATGCACTTAATTGCAGGCCTATATTATGGATAACAATCTGTTGAAGCATTAAAGAACACAGTTAACATTTCTGAATTGTGACACTCTTTGTAGACCAGAATTGTCTTCTCTAGGTCTCAACATGAATTCGATGAAGGGTAATTGCCTGAAACTTTACTGATAAAGGCAAAATAGTTCTCTTAATTCACCTCAAAAGCACGATAACCGACCTCGATATCAGATGGAGCAATAAATGAAATATTCGAAAGTGTCTTTCATTGGTTCTCAATAAATGGTCTAGCACATCATTTACAATGAAAATGCATCTTATTCAGTTTTGTACAAGGAAAGACAAATCATCACTAATAATGAAGCATTACGGAAACGAAATATGTGAAGACTGATTGTTAAAAATACGTGGGGGTACATAGTGATGAGAACAAGAATTAGAAAACTGAGTGCAGCAACATTTGCTCTAAATTTGATTGCCATAAGTGGCAATGACATCACTAGAAAATTTAACTTCCTTCTTTCATTGATGTCATATTTAGAATGGGGGCCTCTGACCCCTCCCCCTCCCCATCCCCCTACACACACGCACAGTGCCTATCCTCAAACTTCACATAGATAAAGAAATTAGGTAGCCTCACAACACATACACTCTTACAAAGTTTGTTTTGAAGGATCAGCACAATTTGAAAATAATACTAGCATTCATAAATACAATACTAGGAGGAAAACAGTGGGACTTAATCTTGTTGTAGCACAGAAAGAAGCATATCATGCAGCCATAAAAATATTTGACAACCTCCCTTTAATTAACAAGGTGCTGGCTGATAATGAAAGTTGACAAGTGCTATTCCATAGATGAATTTCTGAGAAGGAAACAACAGGTTAGCCACGAGCACTGATGTGCTGCTTCCTGGACTTGGGTAGGCGCGCCGGCCCCGGACTGAATCAGCCCAGCAGGTTAACAACGAGGGACGGCATGCCTGAATGTGGTTTTTAGGCAGTTTTCCACATCCCACATGGTAAATACTGGGCTGGTCCCCATGTACCACCTCAGTTACACAACTTACAGACATCTGAAAAACATTCGCACTATTTCATGGCTTACACTAGACGCAGACAGCTAGGGTACATTACTTCTGTCCTGGGGGGTACATGATGGTGACAAGAAGGGCATCTGGCAACAACACTCTGTGACACTAACATTGCCAACTCTATAGTAACAGGGTCAACCCCGTGTTGAAGCGGGGCAAAGGCCCAAGCAAATTATGAGAAGGTGACATCCAAAAATGAACATATCTACTAAATGCAATTTATCACAGTCAACATGAAACTTATTTTGGGCATACATAAGAATGAAAATAGCATACTGCAGTGTGAATGCCTTTTACTTTTAGGCCAAAAGGCAGTTCATATCTGTAAATCAAATCTACAATGAAAATATTCCTTTAAAAAGCACATTTAAATATGGACATGTTCTCATTACATGAACCATGAGCGATTTTCAAAACTAAAAATCTTCTTCTTTCTTTCAAAATAACTTACCTCTTATTGTATAATGCTTGTTATACCATATCATTTCACACATTTTTATAGTGTAGTATGTGATACCATAGAAAAAACTGTAAAGTAGCCACTATAGTACTAATATTCGTTTTCAATATTTTATTCAAATTTCAGGTTTATTATTAGTTCACAATTATTTAAAATGTTTCAGATCACCATGCCAGAATAAAATGATGTAACTGTGGCATTAACTATCTTTAGAAGTATTCTTTGACGTAAGTGTTACATGCAAAAAAAGAATAATTTTCTTAACAGTCACAAGCAACATGGAAATATCATCGGTGATGGTTGTGTTCCAACTTAAGTACTAGTGATTTTGGCAGGCTTCTTAAAAAATAGTTTACTGTAAACCATCAACATCTTTTTTCCTATTATCTTAGACTGGATGGCTGAAAAGTACTTGGGCTTTTGTCCAAGGAAAGGGTTTTGTAGTGGTTCATCTGCTCTTTTACATCTAGTTGGGACTTCTAGAATGCATTTGTCTCAACATCAGTATGAGTGTTTCCCATAGCTTTGTACTTGTGTATGGAAATGCATTTTATTTCACATATTTAATGTGAAATCCCTATCTAAGGAGCTACAAGATGTACATCGGCGAGCAAGGTTTCTTAGCTGAGTCACTGATTGTAGATCTCATTGTATTCCTCTTTTGTTACTATTGTTGGCCTTTTTCTTAGAAGTTTTCCTATTCTATCAAAAGTGGAGTCAGTGCATAAGTAACTGTGTCCTTTTAATAATAGTAATTATTAGTGCTTTGCAACATATTATGAGGGAGCACGGAAGCACAAACAGTTGCTCTGCATTAGAGAAACAGTGTGACTGGAATGGAAATCACTCGACTGGATGTAATGGATTAGTTATCCTTCACACAAAATGTGTATGTGGACACACATTTATTTTCCTAGGCTTGTATCTTGGCAAATGTTTGATTTCACTTAAATTGTATGATTATCTAGGTTCTGCCTATACTGTTTGTTTTGTTCCATTCTGTGTCTCATTTATTTTAAATTCCTGACATGCTTGCTTTTGCATGTAAGCTCCTCATATAAAATTTTGTTGAGGATTAAGACAGCAACAAAGTTCAGTACATAGTCAGCATGAACTAATGCTGTGCAATGGGAACCCCAGAAAAGCAGACGATAAAAGCTCTCAGGTTACAATTGCCTTCCTCAACTTCCAGAAAACACTTGGGGGGGGGGGGGCAGGGTGCATGGTAAATGCTTGCTATGCCCTCATAATTCTTTATGCTACTTTTGATTTTTGGGTCATGACAAATGTTGACCATCTTGATGAGATCAGTCTCATTGACTGGGTGCACATTTGTCAAACATGGATTTCATGAGCTGGGGACTTGTTAACACGAACAGTGGATTACTACTCTAAGCTCTGGACATGCTTTTGCCTGCCATCCCATGACACAGTAATGGAACATTGTACGCCATAGTGCATGGGATTTTGATCTTATTGGCTGAACTGTGAACATTGTAGGAGAAAAATAATTTTGAAAATGCACCATTTGTCAATAAGGGTTGAGGGGAGTGAAACAATCATTACTGAGTAAGTGCTATGGAATATGCTGTACTGGGGCAAGCAGGGTTCTGTTTGGGTGGGCCCCAAATAGGCTTGTGATTATCTCACTGTATAAATTTCCAGAGGGTTATTGGTTGACCCTACCACCCCATCAGCAAACAAACGTTTAACAGTAAAAATGTGATAGTAACACAGTATCAGGAGAATTATTAAATAATGTTGCACTAGTTACAGAACACAGATTTGAACCGTTGCCTCATGACTCACACACATGAATGTATCTTCTTCTGCTTCTACACAATGAGCACTGATCCAAAGGAATTGCTGAAGAAATGGTCTTGGATGGTTATTGATTCATTCAAGAGACATACTTGAGGTATAGGGACTTCTGAAATTAAGTTACGCAACAGGCACGGCACCCTTTCAGAAGAGTGGGCATGTTACCAATTTCCTGAGAGACAATTCTGCTGCAGTACGGACAACAGGTTCATCACATTGTGGGAGTGAAATGGCACTCCAAAGATGAGGTACAAGGAACATTAAGTTTCTTGTTAGCCAAACATATAAATTGCACACAAATTCGCCATGGAATTCTTGCAGTGTATGGTGCAATGCAATGTAGCATCCAGTCGTAGTGAAACAGTGCCAACAATTTGATGAAGACCATTCAGTCTTTCCAGCAAGCTCAGTGCATATTTGACAGGAAAGAGATTTTCCATCAAAGAGGAAATTCATACAGCAATCATCAAATTGTTCCATGACTGAGGCGCACGTTTATATTTTCAAGAAACTGAACAGTTTGTGGGATGTTACAATTGTTGTTTACAGGTTTTAGTGACTGTAGTGAAAAGTAGTATCTGCATCACTTTGAATTGTATTGCAGCATACAGTAAAAGTTACTCAGTCTGCCATAGTAACAGGTAACTTTCTTTCTGAAGTCTCATAGTTTCCTGCTGCTTTCACACCTTTCTTTGACAATCATCAGATGTCAGGTTACTCCTGGATGCATCAGTGAATGGAATCCTACTCTGCTGACTGAGTACCCATTCTGTGTTTTCCCATACCCAACTCCACAGACCAATGCTTTGGGGGAGGGGTGCTAGTGCTATCTGAGGCCACATTGATAATGTGGAGACTTGGATTCTGTCTTGACCATAGTTGCCTGATATCCCAGATATCTGGTTGGAAACCCAACTCCCAACTGTACTTTGTTGGGATAGATAAAATTCCTGGTTACATAAAAATGGACAACATTATATAAAATGATGTGGTCTTCACTTCAAATTGCTCATTTCCAATTTCTAATGAGGGGCAGTCTTGTATGAGTTAAACTCCTCCTTTTATTAACAGCGCTAAGTGGCCATACTTGACTAAATAGCCATTGTTTTCGAGTAGTGCATCAGAGGTCAATCGTGACAGTGCTTTGTAATTCTCTGCTGAAAAAATTGAATAGGGTTGTGCAGTTTCCTTCCCCTGTGGCAGCCTTAGTCGTCATGATGATCTTATCAAAACATTCGAAAGAGAAATTGTGACGAAGGAAGCTGGGATAATTTTTTAATTTTTACTTCCCCCTTGTTTTGCAATATGCCTCCTTCAAATTTGTTTCTTCACTTTCAACTAATTACCATTAACATATGTGAATTGTAATCTGCATTTTCATAAAAGAGAAAGGCAGCCCCCTCAGGTTGAATTTTGTCTGTGTAATTCATTTTCTAATTTATATTGAGTATTCCTAGCTAGTATCTTTTATTATAGGGCAAAATCAGTCATTTTTATGTAACTTTAATTCCGATGTTGACTTATAAACAAATATAAATGGGAAGTTGTGCACTGGCCATACATAACTGTGTATTATTGGGAGGATGTGAAAAGTGAAAGTAGAAGACTGTGAAACGCAAGTGTGCATCTGTCGGCTACATCATTTACAGTAGACAGTACTGCACATATAACCCCTATGTTTTCAGCCAGTATGTAGACACCGAGGACAACAAAGGAACAAAGTAGGCAAACCACAACAAAATGGCAGTTTACTTGCAGCACAGTCTAAACTATGTTGAAAAATGATTTGACTTTGAAGAAAGTGTCTACAGGACTTTCAAACCATTTTCACTGACAGTGAAACAGAGCTCAGTTTCAGAATATCTAGAAGTTATTTCTTGCAGATGGGGATTTGATGTTTGAAGAATGTGTGCAGTTAAAGAACTTTCTCAAGGACGAAGAGAAGAACTTTTCAAGCTGAAATCAGATTAGTGGAAGGAATTTTTTTTCATTGTTATGAAAACTATGACAACTTCTTAAAACTTTTCCGTTTTGTTTCAGATGATGGTGAACACTTGGTGAGCTGAGAGGAACCTTCTCCCAGCAGCAACATTAGAAGCTGAAATAATAATAATAATGAAGATGGTTTAGTGATTTACATGTCTCCAGTTTTATTGAGGAAGAAGAGAAGATTCTATGAAGGAGATTGAAAAGTGAGCAAAAATCTCAATAAGGTAAAAAAAAAAAAAACATTGAATTGTAGCCTGTGTGTGTTTAGTCTTGGTTTTTAAAAAATATCCCGATTTAGTTCAGAAAAAACTTGGTGTCTGGTCTGTACTAATACAGCTGCCTTCTAAATGGGCAGTGCACAGCTCTTTTGCATTTTCTTGTGGGTGCCTATGAGCCACAACTCTTATGCTCTAAACAGGTTGTCGACTCCAGGCTACCACTGGAAGATGGTTTGTCTCACAGTAGTGGTTCTCTGTTTGAATGATGTCACTGTGGTGTATGACAAATTGACAGGCAACTTATCATGCTGCTATACACTCACAATGTAGATAAGCCTGAAATGATCCTTCAGAGCATGTTTACAGACAACACGGTTGAAGATTTTAATGAATCTGTCTCACAGAGACTTCTGTTCAATAGTAGATTATGATAAATATTCTGGCCAACAAAGTATCTGATTCCATTAAATTTTCAGCTATGTTTTTTCAATAATTGCAAATCTGCTGTTCAAAAATGGAAGCCTTTTGGATTGATATTTTGTTTGAAATTTCTTTCTGTTTCTTTGATGTTTGAGATTATAAATTTCATGTGTTTCAAATTATTTGGTTATGAAAATGCCTCATAGCACTTCTGTGTCAAATAGAAACTGTTATAATTTTTCATAACCACTAGAACAGTTCCTGAAGTTAATATTGTAAAAATGTACCTTTGATGCTTTGCACCCGTGAGTTGAGTTGTGCTATCGTTGTTAACTTTCTCAATAGTTTTAGTGAGGTTACTGAATGAGAGTAGTTGTCTTGGACTTGATGTCACATGGAACCAAGTGCAGTTTTATCTGTTGGACTGAGTAATGTGAACTCAGTGTATATCATGAACTGTAATTTGCTTTTATACTTCTGCAACTTTGAAATCAGTGACTCTTTTTTAGCCAGTTGCCAAAGCTTTAGAAATGTGGTTTAGCTGTTGATTACATTTGGAGAATTGGGTTTATCAAAAGCTACAATGTTGTTTCATCAGCAAGTCAAGATATTAACTGAAACTATATGACCTAGAGCCCACATGAATTGTACTTCTAAATATATTTGGATGGTGAGCTGAGCCACAAAATACTTCAAATCATGTCGATGATTGTTGATACTGTTTTCTAGGTTATGCAACAAATGTCATTGGAACTCTATCCTACAGTGTCATATCCCAACATTACACTTCAGACAGTTCTGACAAACAAATATTACATCGTTTCAATATTTTCTTGTTGTTTGGAGTGAGTAACGGGACTCTTATAATACACAGGAAAAGAGAAGAAATAAAGCTCTTGATATCAGAGGCAGGAAGGGTCTTGGAAGATAAGTTGAATGGAATGGATAAAAATCAGAAATTTTTGACATTCCTACCTGGAATTTGCGTTGGTTGTTTTAAAAATGCTAAAATTCCACCAACCGACATATTGCCCCCTGCCAGTGGTGTGATGTGATGCAACATGGAGGGGCAGCTGGTCAGCACACCTCTGTCCTAGGATTTTTTTTACTGTGGAACCACTACTACTCGGTCAAGCAGCTCCTCACAAGACTGACTGCATTTTGTACCAGTCACAGTCCCCCCCCCCCCCCCCCCCCCCCCCCCCCCCCCCCCCGAGGAAAAATCGCTGGCAGTTAGTCGAATGGCACAGCTAAGGAGGCAGACAGTGGAATGGGTAGTGTGTTAAAGAGCAGTTCTAAGATGAACATAAGACAAGAATAATGGAATGTAGTCAAGTTGAATCAGGAGATGCGGAATGAATAACGAGGGATGATCAGCGAGTTTGCATTTGAAAGCTGTACGAGGAGGGGTGAAAAAGCTTCTACCCTAACAAATAAAGAAATTTCATAATATAAATTAATTTGTATATATAATACCTGTGTACACCAATACACTTGGAGGCATGCTCAGATAACTTCTGCAAACCATTCAAAGAAAAGATCTTTGATTTCAATTGCAACAAAGCATCAGTCATTGCATCATCATCATCATCATCTTTGAGGTATTTTTTTTCGGTTTGGGACAAGGAAAAAGTCTGACCCAGTCAGATCTGGAGAATATGGCAGGTGACACGTTCCACATCATTACGAAAGAATCGTGTTCATGATCCATGGAACAACTAATATAACTAACTAGAATTGGAAGTTTTTCATTGTCCATTATACGAGGTTTGTCCGGAAAATACGTATAAAGGTTGAATAATGTCTTTATGTTACAGGTTGCAGTCACCATCAGGTGAGACTACTGCTGTAATCAATCAAATCAATGCTCAGTTCGAGTCAGAGCACTCTGCGTGAAGGTGGGAGTGTTCAGCAGATTGTGTTCTTAAAGACCGTGGATTGACAGAATGATTGCTGACAAGCTGTCAACCCTCAAAACAATTGTTCACAAAAACTTGAAATGAAGAAATTGTACCGAAGCTCTTGACACCAGAACAGAAAGCAAAGAGGGTTGAGTGCTGTAGGGATTGGTTGGAAGCAGAGGAATGAGGTGACTTTCTCAACCGAGTCATCACTGAAGACGTGTCCTGGTATTAGAAATTCGATGTGGAGCTCAAAGCAAGGAATGGAAACTAGCAGGAGAACCGAGAACAAAAGAGTCGCGAAAATCAAGGTCCAATGTGATGACAGTGTTGATTCTTGGAGCATTGTTCACAAGGAATTTGTCCCTCCCAGCAAGAGAGTGAACGGAAATTTTTACGTTGAAGTTCTGACACGTCTCTGAGCTCTTGTGGCAAGAGTTTGACCCTTCATCACAAGAATGCTCCCGCACACATGTCGCTCGTTGTGTTTTTGGCCCAAAGCTCAATCACCACTGGATTTAATCCCGTGTGAGTTCTTCATGTTCCCAAAAATGCGTAATGGTGTGGCATTGGGAGATGTGGAAACGACATGGCAACTGAAGACTTTCAGCAATGTTATCAACAGTGGAAATGGCGTTGGCAGAAGTGTATCACGTCTCAGGGTGAGCACTTTGAAGGAGACCATATTGTAATACCTGAATAATTGTAAAATAAAGTTATTATGCAACTTTTATATGTATTTTTCGGACAAACCTCGCAGATTAGGAAATGAGACACTGAAGATAATAGAAGTGTTTTGTTATTTGGGTAACAAAATAATTGATTTTGGCTGACACAGAGAGGATATAAAATGCAGGCTGGACTGTATATCTGAGAAAGAGGAATATGTTAGGAGTGGATGTAAATGTTACGGAGTCTTTTCTGGAGGTATCTGCGTGAAGTGTAGCCTTGCTCCGAAACGAGATGTGAACAACAAGCAGTTGAAGCTAGAAAAGGATGGTATCTTTAAAAATGTGTTTCTAGGAAGAAATTTTGATGATTTCGTGGATAAAACATAAGGTAAACTCTGTCCATCGGTACTGGCCGACCACCGTGTCATCGTTTACCAATGACGTCCAGCACACCACTATCCTGCCTGTGTCAGTTTTCTTGTCCTCGAGTTCCTCAGTTGGCACCACAAGGGTGAATGTACACTTTCCCAATCCTCTCACCCAGAAAAATCCCTGGCAGTACAGGGAATCTAAACCTGCGTCCTCGCCATGATAGGCAGCAGCAGTGAACACTAAGTTACAGAGGTAGTCAATAAGTGGATAGATGACTACTACTGGCACTCGACACCCTCTGCACTGCACCTAGAGGTGGCTAATGGAATAATTATGCAGTTGCAAATCAAATTACCAGGGACATAGTATTGAAAGAAATTTTCAGCACAACATGAGTAAAAGAAGGAACTGGTTGATAAGACATACGCTGATGCATCGAGGAATCATCAATTTGGTGTTGGTGGGATTTGAGTGAGAGGAGGAAAAACTGTTGAAGGGGAAATACAGTAAGCAGGTTCAAATAGATGTAGGCTTGCATAGAGAGCTGCATCAAACCAGTCTTTGGACTGAAGACCACAACAACACAAACAGTTGGCTGTGTGTAGGAATTTTCTGTGGTCAGGAAAGCAATGAGAAATGATTTTCTGATTAAGAAAAGTGCAAACACTATACATTAATGTGGTGTAAAATGTTTCTTGAGCTGTTTATGAAGCCAGAGAAATCTTATATTAGTTCTTTTGGCATGATAAACCTGTACACGATGATTAAACTACACCTACCCATGGGTTTTATGCAACTTGCAATGCCTACAAATGTCATGGGCAAGATTTTCATTTCTCTCACCCACTACATGCAAATTACTAGTCCTACATAAAAAAATGAACAGGATCTTTTTGTGGGAAATTTAATGTAGTCATTTCTTTTTGGGAGGGGAGGGGATACATTTTTACTAGAAGCCATAGTTTTTGAATTATTTAACAAAAAGTACAAGACAGGCATTCGAATGCCTTTTTTCTTGAATGCCACAGAAAGTGTGGTGTCCAACAAAGCACAAAATGTAATGTAGTTAATTTTGATACAAAAAGGTTCTGTTCATTGTTTTTGCAGGACTAACAGTGAGCATGTAGGGAGGAGAGAAGATTAAAATCATGGGTGTGGTTCTTGAAGATGTTGCAGGTTCCATAAAACTTTATGGCAGGGGCAGCTGAATAACCCTGTGTATGATCCACAAGATTCAACAACATGCTGGTCAAACATGGCTGCTGATAGAAAATAGGTGGTTCATATTGGCTTGAGTATCCCCACTATGTGACTGCTGTAAAGAAGAGGATGTGGGGTGTTCTCCGTCAGCTTTTATACCCACACTGGTATGCCAAAAGGCATTAAAATATACAAGGCATGCCAGAAAAGTAAGTACCATTGTGGGAAAGGACTCATGAAAACATTTCTTCAGACCGTAACAGCCACCACTGTTCAGACATTTGTCATAGCAGTAATCCAACTTTTCTATGCCCTTTTCATAGAAAGATAATACCAGTTAAGACCTCCAATACTGATCACACTTGCTTACATCATCATAGGTGTTCAAGCACCTTCATCCTGACTGATGATGAAGTAAAAGTGGTAGTCCGAAGATGTGAGATCAGCACTGATTGGCAGGTGGTCTCACTGTTCCCAAGTGAATTGTTTAGTAAGGATTTCAGTGCCACCAGCAGAAATGAAGCATCATAATGATTCGATTGAGAGTTTTGCATCTTTTGTTTTGAATAGTGTGATGGAGTTCTCTCGGTGTTTTGCAGTATCATACCGCTTTCATGGTTTCAGCTCTGAGAAGGAACTCAACAAGCAGAATGCCTTGTTGGTCGCAGAATCCATTTCACCTGACTTTTTGCACTTGCAACTTCATTATGATTTCTTTTTTGGGGGTGGTGGAGGATTGTCGGACTGTCAGTTCCTTCACTCCATAGATTGTTGATTTTATTTTGGAGTGTCATGAAGACCCCAAGTTTCATCACCAGTCACGATTCTATTTAAGAACTCATCTTCCTTATCACTGTATTCAGTGCTGAAATGTCAAAACTCTGCCAAGGTACATAATTTTGTAAGCATTTTTCAAACGCAATTCACAAAAATTTAAGCAATTTATGACTGAGTCATGCAAAACAGTTTTTGAAATACATTCTTATTGTGAACCATGTGTTTTCTCACCCATACCATCAGTGACAACAGAAGGCTGTCCAACACATGCTTCGTCATGAGTGTTTCTTCAACTGTCTCATCCACTTTCTCACCGTAAATGTCTACAAGTTGATGAATTTCAGCTGGCTTAATGTTCTGTGTGTTGGAACTAAACATAACGGGGCACACTTCACAGTCACTGGGCTCAGAGGTTGTCCTAAAGCTTTTGACTGATCACTAACAAATATAAATACCACAAAATTGAGCTGCAGTGTCAAGACAATGAACCAGAGAAATGTTTGAACCTACAACACAAGTGCTGCAGTGGCAGTAGAATGATTTGGCAATTACTTTCAGGATGCACCTCATACTTAGGACTTCAATGCAAGTGCCTGTCGCCTTTTAATGTAAATTTTTGCTTATGATGGTAACTATGTTTAAGCAGTGTGTGTGTGTGGCAAGGGGGTAATTAACAGTTGAACTATCTTTGTTTTGTTTATCTCTCTCTAGTCATGACAGGTAATGTGAATCAAGAACAAAGGTACTTTCTGAGTTACCTTAGTCAAGGGCCAACCCTTCTGTCCTGTACAGCTACTTGCTTTTATCCTGAGATTGTTACTCTCTGGTCAGCAGGTGCTCCTAAAAAAGTTGCATACATTGTGTACAAAAATCTACATTTACAAAGAATTTGTGGGGCCAGACATGTTAGTAATGCTCAAGATATGGTGTGACTATTGGTATAGGGGCAATTCAGAAAATATCGCCTGTCTACATTACGGCACAACTGGAATATGCTTGCTGAAATAGTGACAATGCATTCAGCTGAACTGGTAACCAGTGCTTCATATACCATCATCATCTCCCCCTATAAAAAAAGAAATTTAGAGGCAGTCACATAAAAAAAGCTTCTTTTCCTCTCCTAAACACTCGAAAATTGTGTGTATGTAGTTTGTTTTCATATACAGGGTGTATTAAAAGAGCTGTCACCATTACCTACACTGCTTGCATGGTGTTAATTTGCATACAGATTTCTGGTTGTTCCACTGGAAAGCTTACCAAGACATTTACAGCATAAAACCAATACCTGCTTGTATTTTAAAAATGTACACAGCTCAAAGGTAGTGCAACTGCAACTCTGTAGAATTACCAAGCCTTTCATGCAGTACAACATTTTTAACCTCTGGGATAAGCTACGAAGTAATTACTCGATGCCATACGAAAAAACAAAACAGCCTCACTGCTAATATTTCTCACATACGTAATGGAACCAACAAAATTAAGAAGACCATTAGCATTTTTTTTTAATTCATCTATCTTTTACAGTAAATTTCAGCCATAAATGTTTCGTAGGCACATTACAACATTAAGAAACACTGCATTATAAATATAATTTGGGACTTCAGTGTGCAACTATATACATGACTATTTTTATTACTTATGGGTTAATTTTATCAACTTACAGAAACAGTTAGTTTAAGAAACATTTAATCATGCCGATGGTCACCTGTTATCTCACTGCTACATAGTGTTAAACCATAAGCTAGGTGGAAGACCCACTGGACGAAAAATTGTTAGAACTATCTACATACATTGGTGAAAAGCAGTTCTGCTGGTCTCAAAATACTTTATTGTGCACTTCTGTTCCAAATGACAACTTCACAGCTACAGTAATTTCACCAATAAGGTGGGCTACAAATAGGTTGTAATATTCTGACCTGAGTAGCTCTTCAGCAAATAGAGCTACATAATATGTGCTACTGTTTTTACATGACAACTAATGCTAGTCATGTTTACAATAGAAACAATAATTAGGCCCAATACATTTAAAATTGTATGCATACAGCCAGAATGTACTACTTGTTGGAAATGAAAATTCATCAAAATGCTTGTAGTACACACTGAAATACCTTGCATCCATTCTCTCTTGCTGCAATAAAGCTAAATCTCATAGCCAAAGGCAGTTGTACATTGTTGTGGGGAACTAGAATAGCTAGTAAATGTAACTAAATAATATCTGTATTCATTTGAGTTTGTTTCACCAAGATCCAGATTATGTTGTCACTTATGTCCCCTTGTTCTCACATTAACCGATTAGTTTTCAATTTTGGCCAGTTGATACAAGACAGACTTATAACTCCTTCATGTTCATTGTTATTGGCAATAACTTTACTAGCTCTGATGACAATACAAAACTTGATAAACAAGTCAATGCAATCTGTGCCAGCACTTACCTCTTTCAAATTTTGTTTACATTCAGTGCTATTCATTTTGTTCTAAGGCTTGTGTTTAGTATAAATAACCAATGGTGCATCTGTAGGCCATACCAGGTCCAATATTAAAACTGCCTCCATTTGATCCCATAGATTGCCACTTTACTGATGTGGCATTTAATAAAATAAAAAGAGCATCTCTCTTGAAATATTTACAAACTGAATACTGCTGAACAAGACGTACGTACATTTTGACACAGTTATACAATTGAAAACGTTGACAGATGCTCCAAAAATTTCTTTTGCAACCTGAATACTGAAACATGTTCTAGGAACTACTTTAAAATGTTAAAATTCTACACTGGAAGACACTCTGTTTCATTTTTATATTACTGCAGAAGGGCAGGAGCAAGATAAGGTACTTTCAGGTTCCAGTACTGACCATGGTCTTACTATCATCCAGTTAGAAACATTCACACAATGTTAGTCACAGCAGAAGCACTTCCACTACAATGGTTGTGACAAGTATGCTCCTAAACCCTATTGTTCTCATTTACTTTTTTGTGGTTTACATTGTTCACTGATAAACAATGGCATCCTAGCAGACACTGTAGAAATAAACTTCTTTGCACCAAATACATGTTAAATGTTTATTAGTATTTCTGTCACAACAATAGAAGGTAAGTAAGGTTGCTCCACACCAAAATTATAAAATTTTTTACTGCCAACACCAGTTGTTCTGCTCCAAAATCAAACTAAATTTTCAGGTCTTCTGTGTGGTCTGCAAGTTCCTTTATGTTGGGAGCTTATGTTTTACTTAATAGACAAGTTTTCTAGAACTTGTGATTTAGTAGAAAGCAAAGAAAAAACTAAAAGGCGATGAAATGAGAAACTAGAATGTGTGAGAATCACTCCAATTAGGCCAGTGGCTATATAATCTTGGTGGTGCACGGAACTGGGTACTCAAGGCTGAGAAGAGACAGAAAAATGAAGTGAGATGTTTATGTTCCTTTGAAAGATCTAGAGACACTAGGAAGGATTATGTATGCCAATCAAGGACTATTTAAGACCATGACAGTTGGTCCTCTTGACTAGGGGTGTGAGAGAACAAACCACCACAGAAGAAAGGGAAAAATATTGTGAACTGCTATGCCAGATAGACAAATGTGTAAATTCATTAACTGAACACATAACAGGTATTGACTAGTAATAAGTTTCGCCAAAGCCAGTTGTCATTGGTTAGGTCAATACATGCCTAAGATGTCATTTTTCATGAGTAACACTGTGTGAACAAAGAACAGCTCTCAAGCATACTAAACATCAATGACCCGCTGCCTACTGGAATAACAAAGTTTCTTTATGGACCACATTTTGATTACTTGGCAGAAGCAATCTCTAGTTTATAGTGGGCTGTAATGATATCAAGCATAATATCTCACATCACCTCATAACTTTGGCATTCTGCTGTTTTTAGGGCAGTGCTTAACAAATCAAAGAAGTTCGCCAAGATATGGCACCGTTTTTTATAATACCTGCCACTCTGCTTGTGTCATGTTAATGGAAACTGACAATCATAGCACCCACAATGGTTCAATTTTCACTTTCACAAAAAGAAAACCAGACTGTCTGTGGGTTTGGTGTTCAGCAGGGGGCAAAACCTTGTTAGTGGTCTCGCTGCGAGACTCAAAAGCATTCTAATGCCCGTGCTTACATCACCGGGTTTTGAGAGAACTGTCGGAAGGCAGCAGTGTTATTCTTGGCAGGTCCTGAAACACACACAGTGTGGCAAAAATTACTATTGGGACAGCAAATGCATTAAATCACTAGAAACTGCTGTCAGGTAGAACCACTGTACTCAATAACAACCAGAATCATTTCTATAAGTATCGCATATGAGTGCAGCTTATGGAAACTATATGGACATGAGTTCAAAATCCCTTTCTTATCTGCAGGAATTTACACTAGATTATCACACAACAGCTGTAGGGACCTAGAATAAATTTATTCATTGAGAATACAGAAAATTGCGACACTCTCATTTCGTTATTTTCAACAGAACAACCAAAGGAAATGGAAAATCTAGCTGAAGAAATTACACCACAAAATTCAATTCACTTCATGTCACTGTAGGAATGAAACATTAACAAAACTTTTTATATAAAAATTCTGAAATTTCCAGGAAGCCAACAATTACCAGGGTTACCATCCATATCAATATAAAAATGTGTTCTTCAGAAGAATGTTTAATCACATGCGTAATGATCCAATGGATACAAGTGAAATATAAAAAGAAACACAAATTGTAAAATCAGCTGCCTCCAGTTATGAATACATTCCCGCTGTAATACATAAATTAAACCAACCACCCACAAACAGGAAGACCATCTTTGTAATAAGCTGACCTTCCTCAAGGAAGATTTCATGCCAACCTCTTCAAGTTGTATGACATAAAAATAAGCTTCTTCACAAGCAACACAATACTGAAAGCACTAAGCAAGAATATCACAAGTCAGGTATGTCCAAACTTCTAGAAGCACAGGGATGCACTCTGTCCTAACATCCAGAACAAATCCGACTTTGCAGAATGAGTTACTGGGCAAGAATTGTGGCAATCAGTGTAGAAAAGAACCAGGCAAGAAATCTGACTTTCTTGAAGGAACTGAAATATCTTTCAACAGAGATACAGCACCAGTCTACTTGCTCAATGACAAATCTTGCCTTCACAACTATGAAGGCTTTATATTTCAAAAATAATTAAATTAAAAAAAACCTGCCCCCCTATCTCTCTTTACATCTTACCTACATTAATATCACTATAAATAATCTTGCATGATATATCTAAGCCTTCTACTCTTGTTTTTAAAAGTAAACTTCATCTACATAGCAAGAGCTGCAAATATTGGAACTTAACTCTATTATTGGGCATTCATGTTCAGTTTTGATTAAAGTATTTACCCACACACTTTTATTGTCTCTGAGCAAAGTATGTTATATCTTCATAACACGCATCAGTTGTACAGTGCTGGCTAAGTTTAGTAATCAATTGTGCCTCATGGGCATGACTATTGTCTGAAGTAGTGATGGAAGGAATTGACACTTTGAATGCTGCATAGAGGGCTATGTGAGTGTCTTTTCTGAGCAGCACATTGCAAATCATACCAGATAAGCTCAATGTTCAAATCTGGGGAGTTTAGTGGCCAGTGGAAGTGTTTAAATTTAGAAGTGTGTTCCAGGAACCACTTTGTAGCAATTCTGGACCTGCCAACTGTATCATTGTCCTGCTGGAATTGACCGAGTCCATCAGAATTCCCAATGGACAGGATGCTTATGTATGTGTCACCTTTCAGGGTCATACCTAGCCATATACTCCAACTGCATGCCTCCTACATCATTACAGAGCCTCCACCAGCTACAACTGTCCCCTACTGACATGCAGTGTCCATAGATTCAAGAGGTTGTCTCCATGCCTGTACATGTCCAACTGCACGACACAGTTTGAAATGAGACTTGTCCGACCAGGCAATGCGTTTCCACTCATCAACAGTCAAATATCGGTGTTGATGGACCCAGGTGAGGCATAAAGCTTTGTGTTGTTCAGTCATCAAGGGTACACAAGTGGACCTTCCGCTACAAAAGTTCATATCGGTGATGGTTCACACTCTGACCCTTGTCCATGGCCCAACATTGAAATATGCAGCAATTTGCAGAAGGGTTGCACTTCTGTCACTTTGAATGATTCTCTTCAGTTGTTGGTCCTGTTTTTGCAGGATCTTTCTTCGGCTGCAATGATGTCGGAGATCTTATGTTTTACTAGATTCCGGATATTCACTGAATGCTCATGAAAATAACCACTTCATTCTTACGTTGGAGATGCTTTGTCCCATTGCTCATATGCCAACTATAACACCACATTCAAATTCACGTAAATCTTGATAAGCTGCCATTGTAGCAGCACTAAGCAATCTAGCATCTGTGCCAGAAAAATGTTGTCTTATATAGGCATTGCCGACTGCAGTGCCATAATCTGTATGTTTACAAATCCCTGTATTTGAATACGCATGCCAAAGCCAGTTTTGTTGGCAATTCAGAGTATATACATATCCTGTGAGAAGATAATGATATGTTACCAATCCACATACTGTGATGGAAGAGGTACATGGCAGGGAATGTGTTGTTTGGTGGTTGATGGTATTCTGGGACCATTTTATCCTCAGAAAAAAAAACCTCTTACCTTGATATGCTCAGGCTGTTACTATGACTGGCTGACTCCCGAGACACAGTCTTTTTCCAGCAATATGGTGCACTATGGCAGATGTTGCGGACCAGGTGTTACGAGGTATGCTGAAATGGCAGGGGTGGTCCTATTCCCTGGTGTTCTAGGCCAACAGGCATTAGAAACTTGGGCTTGTTTCTATGAGCACATACCAAGGACAGACTCTAACAAGCAGCTGTCAACCACATCAAAAATTTAATGAACAAAATCATTTCTGTCCTTGCCACAGGTGATGCAGATATAATGTGCTGAATGTGGATCGATCCTGATAACAGACTGGAAATTGTGCCCACATGTTGAAATTGATTAAACTGCATAAAACTTTGTGACAATACCTTAGGTCTAATTTGTTTGCATGCTGTTACACAACATAAGTGTTCTGTAACTTTTGAGACACTCTGTTTATCCTCTGCCCATTGCAGGTTAAAAACCTTATTGTGCTGTCAGAGCCCTTGATATATTCTCAGAAAGAGGCTAAACCACCACACATTTCAAGTCACCTGCTGTCCAGTTTATGTGGTGTTTGCTGCACTGACAACATATACATTTTTATGCCTCAATAGTCTTCTGCAAGGGTCCCACTGCATGCAACTTGCCATCACATTATTTGGTTGAAAACTAGTAGACATGGGTCTGCAGTGATTCCTGTTGTGTTTGAGACTGACTGTCAATGGCAACTTACAATGTTCATCTCGATGACTAACTACGAGTTAGGATCTTAATGTGGCCACATTGTGTGGTACAACATTCCTTGTAGACAAGCATTTGGGAGAGAATAATCCCATACGAGGAGGGTTGAGGAAAGAGCATGTAAAAGGCACATTATAAAATATGTGATGAGGGGAGGCAAATAACGTGGAGTAGCATCTATTGACCCACTTCACTGAGTGGTCAGCATATCTGACTGCCATGCAGTTCATTTCCAGTCATGTCGCACCTTCTCTCTGCTCAGGGAGTGGGTGATATGTTGTCCTTATTATTGATTCATCATCGCCAGCATGAAAGTCACCCACCGTGGTGTCAACAGAAAAGACCTGCAACTTGTCAGCCAAACTTACCCAGCAAGTGACTCCCAGGTATCAATGTCCATATGACCACTTCATTCCACCTAGAGCATTAGAAAGGGAAACGTACCAAAGAGGAACAGTGACTAAATATGCTAAATGTGTTGGGCTATAAACAAACAAAGATACTATTTCAAAATTTAAAAGCTTTTGTCTACCTTGGTCACAAAAGTCTGAACATTATGGCCTTTCCTCAGAAACATACAGTGATCACAAGTCCAAAGTAGCAACCGAAAAGATATCTTATCAGTGTACTATCAGATATGAGGCTCCTCTGAAATTGTCTATGGAGGTTTTTTACTTTCTCCTACATAAAGGGTGAGATGAACTCCACTGATAAAATTCAATTGGTGGTTCAAAGATGTTTTATGAGTATTTTGGTACAATGGATCTTGGTCTCCTGTGGCTCACTGCAAAGTAATAATGTAATTATGATTTATTTAGTTTGTTACCTTCATTTCTTCTGAAAATACACTGTCCAGCAGACACGTTAATGTGACTACCCGTCAAGACCTCGAATAACATCTTTTTGCAGTGCACACCGTTGCGAGACATGCAGGAGGAGATTCATGGAAATGATCATATGGCATTAATGACTGGCAGACCCCATCCAGGCTCGATCAGTTGCCTACTGCAATTCTTTTCATTTTATGCTGCTTTTGAGACATGCTTGTTGATGACAAGAACAACACAATGCCCACTTTCTAAGGACACAAAAATCCCGTATCAAACTGGGCTCCCCCACGTGGCTGTGAGGTTCTGTATTAACAGGGGTGTGGAGCCATTACGATTTCATTGCCAAGTCCAGGTGTTCTAGGTTTCTCATGTGAGGATCCACGGACAATACACCCTGGCAGGGGGGTTCCCACAGATTCTCAGTTGGTTTAAATCCGAGGACTTTGGTGGTTAGAGACATGTGATAAACTCGTCCTGTTGCTGTTTGAACCACACATGAGCTGCGAGCTGTGTTGCATTGTACTGCTGGTAAATGTCACTATGCTGAATAAAAACAAACGGTGTGTACGGGTGGACACGGCCCTCGAGGACAGACGGATACATCTGTTGATCCTTTGTGCCTCCCAGAATATCATCACCACCCAGGGAATGCCACAGACTCCCTCCCCTGTCGTGCCCCATTCTGACAGTTGTTGCAGTGTGTTTTGCTTTCAGACATTTAACAATGTGCATTCCAATAGCCATCTGTCATTTGAAATGCCTCTCAGTTCATTTGGGTGGTCAGTTGTTTAACAGATGCACGCCTCTGCAGCTGACATTCACCCCTGTCATCTGTGGCCCACGACTACACCACAGTATCCTCGGCACCAATTCTGAATAGCGCAATTTTGCTGAGCACAGTATACTTTAACCACACTGACATGCAAACAGTTTACAGACTTAGTCATTCCCAAATGCTTCCACCCTTTCCCCAAAAGCCAATGACAGTGCACATTTTGTCTCCTCCTTACAGTGACAACTGCACTGTTTTCTGTGGCTCCCAACATGCTTTGTATACCCTTCACTGCTAGTGGTGTTGTCTGTGAGTGGTTACTGCATGTCGATTTTGATTGCAGGCAGTGGTCACATTAATATTATGGACCAGACCGTGTATCTACACAATAAAGAAAAAAACCCAGTGTAGCATATCAACTGTATTTTGTCAAAAAATATGCAAGTTTTTTTCCACAGAAACGGAAAATTTCTAAATTCGTTCCCCTGTTGAAAAAGAGTGATAATCTTGAAACAGAAAACTGCAGACCTGTCTCACTTCTCCCAACTTTCTCTAAGGTTTTGGCGATACTAATCAAATATAGAGTGACACATTATCTTAATTATGGAATCTGATAAACAGTAATCAGCATGGATTTCTAGCTGGGAGTAGTAGCGAAACAGCTGTACTGGAAAAAACCCAAAGGAAATAATTAGTAAATTGGGAGAGGGAAAAAGTGTTGTCAGGATAAATCTAGAGCTTTCAAAAGCCTTTGACACGGTTGATCACAGCATATGTTTGGAAAGCTTGAAGCTATAGGTATCAGAGGACCGGACCAAAAAGTGGCTTGAGTGGTATCTGGAAAAGAGGATGCAGGTGGTTGGAATTACAGCACCAAAAGAAGTCTATTAGGCCCCTTGCTGTTCCCCATTTACATTAATTATATTCATGTGCCAGATAGAAAAGCTAGAATCAAGTTGTTTTGCTGATGATACTAGTTTAATTGTTTGTTTTATGAAGCAGTCATTGCACACTATTGTGGACCATGTCCTACAAGATACACAAAAATGGCTCAGTGCCAACAAGCTAACACTGAATGCAAAAAAAAAAAAAAAAAAACTAATTATGTGCAATATGGAAGAATAAGTGAAGATGACGACCTACATCTCACTATGGAGGAAAAAAACTTGAAAGAGTTCAGTGAGCAAAATTCCTGGGTATGCACATTGATGAGAAGATAAACTGGAAGGACCATGTGGTGAGCTTAGCACTAAAACCCAATTCAGCATGTTTTGTACTTGAAATTATTCCAAGAGTTTGTAGTAATGACTGTACCAGATTAGTATATTTTGGCTATTTCCAGTCAATTGAGGCCTATGGGATAGTATCCTTGAGGAAAAACAAATTGTTGTTTAAATGAGATTTTCAAATTACAAAAACACCCTATTCAGATAATGACCCAGAGCCCACATCAAACACGTTGTAGGCCACTTTTTAAAGCATTGGAAATTTTTGCAATTCCATCATTATACATTCTGAAATGTCTGTCGGTGATCAAACAAAATCGCGACAAAATGAAAAACCAATACAGGTTACCATACACGGCAATGTAAAAATCTCCACTTACAGGCTGTAATAAGGACCCAAAGTAAGAAACATGTATGTAATCAAGGAATCAAAATTTTTAATGCACTACCAAAACATATCAAAGAGCTGGAAAATTAGGATAAATTTAAAACTCTTATAAAGAACCACATGCTTGACAAATGTTATTACAGCATAAGTGAATAGCTGTGCACAAATGTATAAGGATTTAATTTCATGTGATGAACAAAATTTCATCAGTGAATGTGTCTGGCAAGCCCATAAGAAGATCAATAACCACATGCTTAAAAATGTCACTAAAGTATAAGTGAATAGCTCTGCTCAACTATAGAAAAATATATGATGTGGCAAATGAAATCACAACTTCAAGGAATAGGTCTGTCCAGCACATAATTTCTTGTGTCATAAAAACAGTTATTTGTTGTATATTGTAATAAAAATGAGATAAATTAATATGAATACAGCACAAATTTGATCATTGGGATGTTGTGGTCTTAAGTCCTGATACTGGTTTGATGCAGCTCTCCATGCTACTCTATCCTGTGCAAGCTGCTTCCTCTCCCAGTACCTACTGCAGCCTACATCCTTCTGAATCTGTTTACTGTATTCCTCTCTTGGTCTTCCTCTACGTTTTTACCTTCCCTGCTGCCCTCCAATACTAAATTGGTGATGTCTGAGAACATGTCCTACCAACCGATCCCTTCTTCTACTCAAGTTGTGCCACAAACTCGCCTTCTCCCGAATCGTATCCAATACCTCCTCATTAGTTATATGATCTACCCATCTAATCTTCAGCATTCTTCTGTAGCACCACATTTCGAAAGCTTCTATTCTCTTATTGTCCATGTTTCAATTCCATACCAGGCTACACTCCATACAAATACTTTCAGAAACGACTTCCTGACACATAAATCTATACTCGATGTGAACAAATTTCTCTTCTTCAGAAACGCTTTCCTTGCCAGTCTACATTTTATATCCTCTCTACTTCTCATCAGTTATTTTGCTCCCCAAATAGCAAAACTCATTTACTACTTTAAGTGTCTCATTTCCTAATATAATTCCCTCAGTATCACCTGACTTAATTCGACTACATTCCATTATCCTTGTTTTGCTTTTGTTGATGTTCACCTTATATCCTCCTTTCAAGACACTATTCATTCCGTTCAACTGCTCTTCTAGGTCCTTTGCTGTCTCTGACAGAATTACCACGTCACTGGTGAACCTCAAAGTTTTTATTTCTTCTCCGTGGATTTTAATACCTACTCCGAACTTTTCTTTTACTGCTTGCACAATATACAGACTGAATAACATCGGGGAGAGGCTACAATCCTGTCTCATTCCCTTCCCAACCACTGCTTCCCTTTCATGTCCCTTGACTCTTATAACTGCCATCTTGTTTCTGTACAAACTGTAAATAGCCTTTTGCTCACTGTATTTTACCCCTGCCACCTTTACAATTTGAAAGAGAGTATTCCAGTCAACATAGAGAAATCTTTTGACAAAGTCTACAAATGTTAGAAACGTAGGTTTGCCTTTCCTTAATCTAGCTTCTTAGATAAGTCGTAGGGTCAGTATTGCCTCATGTGTTCCAATATTTCTACGGAATCCAAACTGATCTTCCCCGAGGTTGGCTTCTAGTTTTTCCATTCATCTGTAAAGAATTTGCGTTAGTACTTTGCAGCTGTGACTTATTAAACTTATAGTTTGGTAATTTTCTCATCTGTCAACGCTTGCTCTCTTTGGGATTGGAATTATTATACTCTTCTTGAGGTCTGAGGGTATTTCGCCTGTCTCATACACCTTGCTCACCAGATGGTAGAGTTTTGTCAGGACTGGCTCTCCCAAGGCTGTCAGTAGTTCTAATGGAAGGTTTTCGACTCAGGTCTTTCACTGCTCTGTCAAACTCTTCATGCAGTATCATATCTCCCATTTCATCTTCATCTACATCTACATCTCTTCCATTTCCACAATATTGTCCTCAAGTACATCACCCTTGTATAGACCCTCTATATACTCCTTCCAACTTTCAGCTTTCCCTTCTTTGCTTAGAACTGAGTTTCCATCTGAGCTCTTGATATTCATACAAGTGGTTCTCTTTAATTTTCCTGTAGGCAGTATCTATATTACCCCTGGTGAGACAAGCCTCCACATCCTTACATTTGTCCTTTACCCATCCCTGCTTAGCCATTTTGCACATCCTGTCGTTCTCATTTTTGAGACATTTGTATACCCTTTTGCCTGCTTCATTTACTGCCTTTTTATATTTTCTCCTTTCATCAGTTAGGTTCAATATCTCTTCTGTTACCCAAGGATTTCTAGCAGCCCTCATCTTTTTTTCCTACTTTATCCTCTGCTGCCTTCACCACGTCGTTCCTCAAAGCTACCCATTCTTCTTCTACTGTATTACTTTCCCCCATTCCTGTCATTTGTTCCCTTATGGTCTCGTTGAAGCTCTGTACAACCACTGGTTCTTTCAGTTTATCCAGGTCCCACCTTTTTGCAGTTTCTTCAGTTTTAATCTACAGGTCATAACCAATAGATTGTGGCCAGAGTCCACATTTGCCCCTGGAAATGTCTTACAATTTGAAACCTGTTTCCTAAATCTCTGTCTTACCATTATATAATGTGAAATATTGCAGTATCTCCATTTCTCTTCCACATATACAACCTTCTTTCATGATTCTTGAACCCAGTGTTAATCATAGCTAAGTTATGATCCGTGCAAAATTCTACCAGATGGCTTCCTCTTTCATTTCTTCCCCCCCCCCCCCCCCCCCCCAATCCATATTCACCTACCACGTTTCCTTATTTCCCTTTTCCTGCTACCGAATTGCAGTCACCAATGACTATTAAATTTTCGTCTCCTTTCACTATCTGAATAATTTCTTTTACTTCATCATACATTTCTTCGTCATCTGCAGAGCTAGTTGGCATATAAAGTTCTACTACTGTGGTAGGCGTGGGCTTCGTGTCTATCTTGGCCACAATAATGCGTTTACTATGCTGTTTGTAGTAGCTTACCCACACTCCTATTTTTTTTATTCATTATTTAACCTACTCCTGGTTACCCCTCATTGATTTTGTGTTTATAACCCTGTAGTCACCTGACCAAAAGTCTTGTTCCTCCTGCCACCGAACTTCACCAATTCCCGCTATATCTTACTTTAACTTATCCATTTCCCTTTTTAAATTTTCTAACCTACCTGCCCGATTAAGGGATCTGAAATTCCACGCTCCGTTCCGTAGAACGTCAGTTTTCTTTCTCCTGATAACGACATCCTACTGAGTAGAGCTCGCCCAGAGATCCGAATGGGGGATTATTTTACCCCCGAAATGTTTTACCGAAGAGGACGCCATCATCATTTAACCATACAGTAAATGTGCATGCCCTCGGGAAAAATTTCTGCCATAGTTTCCCCTCGCTTTCAGCCATTCGCAGTCCCAGCACAGCAGGGCCGTTTCGGTTCGTGTTACAAGGGCAGATCAGTCAATCATCCATAATGTTGCCCTGCAACTACTAAAAAGGCTGCTGCCCCTCTTTAGGAATCACACCTTTGTCTGGCCTCTCAACAGATACTCCTCCGTTTTGGTTGCCCTATGGTACGTCTATCTGTATCACTGAGGCAAGCAAGCCTCCCCACCAACGGCAAGGTCCATGGTTCATGGTTCATTGGGATGATGATAAATAAAAGTGGCGAGTGGATGAGTGTGTTATGCATTGCAAGGCAAAACACAGCCAACTGGGCACGGTATAGCAAGAGCCAACGCTGCAGCACACTACTGGAACAGAAACCTTTCATCATTTTCCACTATGGAAGTGTTTAGAGAACGTGAGCTTAAGTCCTAAACGAACATAGTGTGGATGTGTAAGCCCTCAGCCTTCGTGCACTAAATTCTTCTCATCTCAGTACCACAGCCTTCGCCATCGGCGTAACCGTGGAATGCAGTAAGGGGTTGGCTGTTCGACCACAAGAAGCAGCAGCCTGCCCTGAGTTACAAGGGGCTAGCGGAAATTCGCGGGGATTGTCAGCTGCACTGTTTTGCTGCTTTACCTACAACTCAGACTATTGTGGTCGTGACATTTCTTGTACCTATTAAGTGTTGCAACAATGTATTTGTATGATTTCAGCTGTTACAACTGCGACTCTTTGGCATCACGGTAATAGGGTACGGCATTTTTTCGCCTGTTTAACTGCACAGTTTTATTTTTCGCTATCGATTTGCTGTAGTACCTTAGAACATATTCTGAGGTCAAACAGAACGACCTCAACGCGAGCCAGCATGAATTTCGAGAATATAGATCATGCAAAACCCAATTCACTTAAAAAGCACAGTTGTCCTGGTGAGTGAAATGCGTTTCGGAAATCAGTAAACACCGTTTTCCCCTGTCTGCCTTGATCTCTGGTTTTCAGACTGTCGTTCGAGTCGGGTTGCACGTAGTCGATGTTTTCGGAATCCATGCTGCTTAGCAGGGGGGAGCTCATTCAGTCTGAGGTAACTCGTTACGCCTGAGTTCAGAATTATAAATTTTCTGCTTGACCAAGATTTCGTGCCACCGTGAAGACCAACCTAGACTTCAGGGTGGCTCTAATGCCACTCTTGATTCCTTGTGGATAGCTTGGAAGTTAATGCTGATAATCTCTGAGAACTGTACACAGTCGTATGCGTGAATACAAGGTGCGCTGATAAAAAGTAAAACATTTATTAACTGTCGGCTGCTACTTGGTAATCAGCACATGATTACCGACGCAAAAGGTAATACAGAGTTTGACAGTAGGCGTACAAAAAATATCTCGTGACCAAAGACGTAAGCGTAGTTATGGCGATTCGCTTCTTAAAAGTTTACACAAGTACAGATGGAAATTGTGCTCGAATATCTGATACAAATAAAGCAATATACTGATGTGAGTTGGGCGTTTTACTGCTCTGTAACTGGCAACAGGATCGCGTTTACGTGTATGTTATCTGGGCATCACAACCAATTAAAATAAATCCTCCCCCCCCCCCCCATAAGCATAAAAAAGCAAATGTCGGGCTTGGTAGTCTAGCGATAATGAGCATGCAGGAACAGTAGAAGTCGCGAGTTCAAATCTCGGTGCCTTTCTTTTTTGTATTTTTAAGTGCAGTGTGCCATGTTTTTGGCTAAATATACCACTTAATCTTTTACCCTTGTTTTCGTCTGTCTGTTGCAGATCCTTTGCTTCGGGAACGGGGAGATGTATCAAGTTGAAATTTTTTTCACATACAGAGGTCGTGTTCCCTTCACGGTGTAAAATATACAGACCTAGAGGGCACTTTCTGTTGACCTACACTAATGAAAATTAGCAAGGAGCAAGGTTTTACAGTACACGTAAAGGAAAAATCCGAAAACTGGCAATTTGTTATTATATCACACGGAAATTGTTATCCAACATCGAACTTCAAATTACAACATCAGTAGTTCTGCGTTCATGTTGACTGGGTCCCTATACTAAACGTCAAATATCGCGCAAGGAATGGCAGTATTGTGTTTCGGAATGTAGCCGTCATCAGATATCCATATGCGATTACTGCATGTGCATATGTCGTTCAAAGTTGCATGTGAAGCAAAATTTCGCAGAATAGACGCAGTTAGCCTCAATGCAGAACTTCTAATTACTCTAATAACAGTAATACTTAAATATCTTCAACATTTCGCGGTCCTGTCACCAACTGTATAAACATTAATTTTAATAATGAACAGTCTCAGTTGCACCGTTTATCTAGAATTTACCTGTGTTTCAGTCGGGATAACCCAACCTTCTTCACAATAACATATCTACTGTCTGTCCATAGTGGACATCGCCAAGTTAATACTACTAATTCATAAACTATCGCCAGACTGTAAAACTTATCTGGCACTGCCTCGGCCCCACTTCGCGACCGCGATACGGCAGCCACGAGTGCTGTACTGGATCTCCACTATGAACACACAGTAAACACTGTTATTCTGAAGAAGGTTGAGTTATCCCTACTGAAACCTGGGTAAAGTCTAGGTAAGCGGTGCAACAGAGGCTGTTCATTATTAAAATAATAATACTGGTCGCCTGCTTCCTGCATGACTTCGTCACATTTATACTATTAAAATGAAAACATTCTCGAAAATCTTTTAATCCGTGGGATCGGTATCATGCCAGGATCAATGTCGATAACGGGTGAAAATAGTCGAGATTCTCTACTCCCGGAACGTATGAACTGTCTACATACATAATTAAGTTTGTATAACATCCTCACCGAGCGAGTCCATTTTTTCATATATTATGCAATGTACCTTTTTTCTCTTTTGAAAATGTGTCTTAATGACGTGTAAGATTTGGCAGTTCATGGATGACTGACATGCAATGATTCAAACCCATTACATTCTTATGCCTTGTCTTAAATAACAATGCTGCAATGAGACTGAAAATTGAAACCTATTACAGGGTTGCCACAACTTTCCCCCAAGTGAAAGACCTAAATTGTAAAAAAAAAAAGTAATGACCTCTGTGTTTCTGAACGTGTGAACAAAAATCTTAAGTACTAACATCAAAATGTTGTGTAATGAACTGCTTGTAGATGGAGAAAGGAAGCCCAATGGTAAATATGTTTAATTAAGATCACTGATTTTATTTTCATAAAGCGAAACCTATTTGGTGACGAAAATATGCATTTTCTTGGAGTTGCGAGACACATTCCTGAAAGCAGTGATGGTATTTAAAATAATCTCAGAAAAAAAGTAGGCCTCTCGAAATAAATGTACAAGGTGGGGAAGAGGTGTGTCAACCAACACTGTAGGTGACTGCTAATAAAATTATGCTTCTATGTTCGTAATTGTCGGTTATTACTCACTGAGTTATGTCTATTATCTACAGGTATTGTGTGATTCTTTTTCTTTCAATAAATACATGACTTCATAGTGTACAAACTGCCTGCGATTGCCACAAATTTTTTTTTTTCTTATCGTCCATTCTTTCAAATATATAAACTACTTTCGAAGTGCCAAAATATACTATAATAAATAAATTTTGTATCAAACGCCGCACTGTACAATGTACTTGCTGTGAGACAGTCACGATGCCCGAAATACATCGCCTGGGGACGAGGAGGGGCACCACAGTCCTAGGTCCATGGTAGTACCCGCACATTAGTGGCAAACTATGGGCTTTGGATCGGCAGGCCCGATCCGTTAGAGAGACCCACAGAAATGGCATGCAATTTTGGCCCGCCACGAAAGTCCATTCATGTGGCCAGCCATTCACATGTCACAGTCACCACGTCGATGAAATGAGACCGCGGCGATAACACACGCAACGGGTAACTCGAGCAAATACTCTGAGAGTAGTCAGCAACTCACCGTAATGATGATCGCTCAGGCACATAGAAAAGACCATCAAACTCTATAACTAAATTTTTGGCTATAGCCTTTGTCAGAAAACGAAAGTAGTTGTGACTTTTTTTTACCGCCAGTTCATTCGTCCAGTTGCGGAAGCTGTCAGGCGCTGACGCCACGCTGCAACACACTACTGCCAGGCGGGCTGCATCGGGCACAGCCCCTGTAAATTAGCAACTGCACAGTCCAGCGAGCTAAGAAAGTTGCAACTCGGTCTGCAGAGGTCCTTGGTGCACACGAGACACTAGAACAGGTGGTGCACACAACCGCGACAGTATCACTGCTGCTGCGGACCTTTCGCTGCATCCACCGTGACTCGTGCGGCCACTGGAGTGTAAGTGTGCCTCCCGGGCAGTCCCGTCGTAGCCGACAATTGGTGCCCAGCATCGCCTCCGACTGCACGCCGCCTTCGCTTCCTGTCCACAGTGTTAACTATACAGACGGCGCTTCTACGAAATCGGCAAAAAATTATATACACCATTTAAAGAATATTATGTTTTTGAAGAAAACTACACTGTCAAAAATTCCCTTTAACTAACAGCTAAAATTAAAAACTTTTCCATTTCTGATGATGGTAATTCCGTATCCTTTAACGTAGTTAATTTACTTGTTAACATTCACATTTATGAGACTATTAAAATTACTGATGAGAATCTTCTCCAACACAAAAACCTAATGTACAAGAAATTAAAGATGTCATTAGGTTATGACTTCTGATACTCTCCTACAACTATTTCCAGTTTAACGCTGAAATTTTTTTTACGACCTTAAGCCTTTGCCGTGCCCATTTGTATAACAAGTACGCTTGCCAACAGTTTTGTTAAACATCACAAAAGGCAGTACTTTAAGAAATTGGTGTGACCTGAGCAATTTTCCAGTCTTTAGGTACGGATCTTTCTGTGAGCGGTTGTATATAATTACTAAACATGGAGCTATTGTATCAGCACACTCAGAGGAAATTGACTGGTATACAATCTGGAACGGAAACCTTGCCTTTAATAAGTGATTTAAGCTGCTTTGCTACACCGAGGATATATGCTTCTCATTTTGGCACTTTCTGTTGACTGGGCTTCGGGAATACTTGCATCGTATTCTTTGCTGAAGGACTTTCTGAAAACCACGTTTCTTAACTCTACTTTAGTAGCACTGTCATCAGTGACTCCACCGTTACTTTCGCGCAGTGAAGGTACTGATGGCGTCTTGACACTGGTGTACTTCATGCATGACCAGAATCTCTTTGGGTTTTTCTCCAGATTTCGAAACAGAGTTTTGTTGCGGAAATTATCAAGAGCATCTCGCTGTAGTAACCGCTATATTTAGAACTTCTGCAAAACATTGCTAGTCTTGCGGATTTTGGATTCTTTTAGTTTTGGCATGCTTTTTCGTTACTTCTGCAACAGCAATTTCACCCGTTTTGTCCATGGGGGATCAGTACCATCACTTATTAATCTATGTGGTATATATATCTCTCAATTGCAATCGATACTATTTCTCTGAAATCATTCCACATCTTTTCTACGCTTACATGATCAGATCGGAAGGAGTGGAGGCTGTTTCCTTAAAAATCGTTAAGAGCATTGTCAGCTTTTTTTAAACAGATGTACTTTAAGTTTCTTTTTGATGGTTGTAGGTGTTACACTATTCAGTGTACGGGCAACTGACTTGTGGTCGCTAATCCCTGTATTCGTCATGATACTACCTATTCATCCAGGAATATTTGCTGCTATGAGGTCAAGTACGCTTTCGTAACCATTTATGCTTCGAGTGGGCTCACGAACTAATTGTTCAAAATAATTTTTTTAGAAAGCATTCAGTACAATTTCGGCTGACGTTTTATGCGTACCGCCGCCTCTAAAGGTATAAATTTTCCAGCATATCGAGGATAGATCGAAATCAACACCGACTATAATTGTGGGAGTGGGGTACCGATTTGAAATGAGACTCACGTTTTCTTTGAACTGTTCAGCAACTATATCCTCTCAGTCGGGGTCGGTAAAACGATCCAGTTTAGTCCGATTGACAAGTACAGCCTCTACCCAAACTATTTCGCAGGAACTATCTACTTCAGTTTCACTACAAGGTAAACTACTTCTGACAGCAATAAATACTCCAGCACCAACTATGTTTAATCTATCCCTTCTGAACGTTGTTAGGTCGTTTGAAAAAATTTCGGCTTAACATATTTCTGGCTTTAGCCAGGTTTCCGTACCTATAACTGTTTGAGCTTCAGTGCTTTGTATTAGGGCCTGGAGCTCTGGTTCTTTCCCAACACAGCTACGATAATTTACAACACCGATCGTTTCTACAACCACCTTACTGTGTGTTACCTGCCCCCTTTTAGACAGACGCCATTTCTATGTTTTCCTGAGACCCTCTAACCTAAAAATCCGCCCCCACTACCCGTGTAGTGGACTCCTGACCTATTAAGCGGAATCCGGAAACCCACCACACTATGGCTCAAGTCAAGGAATCTGAGGCCTACACAGTCACATAACCGCCTGAGCCTATGATTCATACCTTCCACTCGGCTCTGCACCGAAGGACCACAGTCGGTTCTGTCGATGATGGTGCAGATTATGAGCTCCGCCTTAACCTCGCTTAACCATATCCGCTAAACAAAAGGAGAGAGAATCTCCTCCAATCCAAAGCGACACAAGCCATTGGCACCGACTGGGGCCACCACCTGCAGTTGGGTGCACCCTGTACTCTTCATGGCATCCGGAAGCACTCTTTAGAAATCAGGACTGACTCCCCCACCTTGTGCACACTGCCATCCTTCCACACCTTGGCAGCCATGTTACTAAGGGGGCCCAATTACGCGCCTATTATTGGAGTTCCGAACCACCAGCAAACTCACCTTCTGTGAACACCACGAATTTGCGTTCCAAGAAGGTTCCTCTGGAGGCCCTACGATCGGCCCCTCGCAAAGTCTTTCGCTGCCTGCCATACTTTGGAATGATCTCTCACTCGACCACAGGTGAGGGATCAACCTCAGCGCTGCAGACCAACATAAATGTAGGATAATGACATCACTGCTGCTCAAAAATCTGCAGTCAGAGAAGACAACTCCAAATGCAAGGGGAAAAGACACAAGAATGCTATAAGTAAATATCAGAAACTTATCTATTATAAAGAACATTCCTAGATGTTGAAAGCGATCGAAATTGTTAATTCTACTTACGATGTTTTAGAAGAATTAACTTATATGGTAAAATAAACCAAGTCTGCTTTTCTTCATGGTTACGTGACGTTACGTATATATGTTTTGTATTTTTATTCGTCAATGCCTTCCGTTTAAGCACTCACTCAAGCTAAACAGGTCTCTGCTGCCAAGTCATTATCAATTGTCATCGATGAAGGGTGAAAACAAAGGAAAGAGTATTCACTTTCTTTTGCCTGATGGCGGATTTAGGGAGTTGGGATGCATGGCAAAAGCGCATTCTTACGCGACTTTTATTTTTACCAAAGTACTTTTATACCGTAACAGCGTTGTGTACGTTGATTATGACTCTATGATCATACTGATATACTAAAAAGGACGACCAAACCAGCATCCACTGCAACGTGGATAGTAGTACGAAAAGATTTGTTTTTACTTTTTAGACATTACTCCTGAGTAGAAAATTCGAAGCGCAAATGACCGTTACAATCGAGTCTGCACAATTCGAAGTTCGAATAATTAACTCGTCTTTACTCTAGATGAAATCAGGAAAAATCGAAATAAAATTTTGATTTTTTTTTACTAACGTATTTCCAGTTTTCTTACATGTTTTTTTGCTTTAGTATTTGAAACGGAAGGTACACACAAATGTTCGAAAATACATAAATTCAGCTTCATTCATTTTTCAATGCTGAACCAACTGTCACGAATGGTTGCTTTTTGTCAATTAAGTTTCTCATAAAGAACCTTATGTCTTTGGAGCTAGCGTGTCACTCCTTATTTGTATCTGAGACTTCTGTTCCCAGACTAACCGTAAATGTGTTAGCGTTCCGACAAATACCTTTTGTACCCTGCATTGAGTAAGGCAATACTATAAAGTTTCGCCTCGCCCGGTCTGCTTGCTCCCGCTTTTTAATACTTATGAGCAACATTATCTTTCCGCTCGATGATCGTTTGCAGCTTGGATGGTGGAATCCCGAAACAATTCGTTACCTGCTACTTCTCGTTGCATTCCACAGCGTCGAAACTCGTTTCTGTTTTACGAATGTCGGAAACTTCCTGGAAAATATCCTAAAGTGAAAAACGTCTACTTTCTGCGTGGTCGAAGTTCCTTGTGTGACAAAATGGCGTCAGATTTGAATCACTATTAATTACGAGACTGACAGTGCGCAAACAAAGGTTAAGTCCACGTGGTTGTCACTTATTGCCTGTATTGGCATATGCGGGTCATTGTTAGGAATCATCTTTATGTAAAATTATAAACTGGTGAAGCTGTTAGCTAGGATTCTCATTTGTGTGTAATTGCGATGAACAGCTTAGGGAGCGCCGCTAGGAGTAAGAGAAAATAAAAATATTCGCTGGAATATAAACGAAAATCTATATTGAGTTTAAACCTACGACACATAGGAAGAGTTCGTCTCAGGACTTGTAAATATGCTCTAAATTACAGAAAACGTGAGAAAAGCCCTCCCAGAAGCCTAAATAGGGCAGCGCTGAGAGAAGGTGACAGCTCCCTCAGAGTCGGAAAAAAAGGAAGAAATTGCGCAACGCGATAACGTACTCAAAGGCTATATCGTACCCCAGCCACTGAAAAGTCCAAAATTGTGAGTGTGACCACTGTAATAAAGATATTGTTAACTAAATTTCATATTAATATGAAACACATGTTACGATTTTATCCCGACGTTTTCACGAAAACTCTACGGCCCAGACCTGAACTGCACACACAGAAATTTATTTGCAACGGATTAATAATATGCTGTGGTATTTCGTGCACTGTTAAAACAACTGATGAAACAGACAGAATTATCTGGTGTAAGCTAGGCGTTGACTTGTAATTATAGAATGTCTGCGGGTCGTTTTCATATGACAGTCGCCTCGATTAGTGAAGAAGTTACTTCGGTTTTCTCGAGGCATTTGGGAACAGGTTGAAACAAACGATTAACAACCGTCGACTGCATACAGTCGCAAAGGCTGATTTCAAATGTCTTTGGTAACTGTAAAGCTACTTCACCTGGGTAGGGGGGACAGCTACTAGTCGGAGGTAAACACTTCCCCCTCACAGCGTTCTAATGTTGCCGGCTACACTATGCCACTCAGCGTCCAATGTAAACACAGCCGACAACAGGAAGTGTGACAGGACTACCAGACCGAGTTCAGAGCAGGAAACGGCCGGGGTCCCCGGTGGTCTAGTGGTAAGGGGGTCTGGAACGTTCCAGCGCCTCGGCTGGGGCTATTCGCCCCAGCCGGGCCGGGGTTCAATCCCCGGCCGGCGCTGGAATTTTCAGATTTCCGAACACTAGCCTCCACCTCTGCCCTGGCATGTGGCGCATGCCGGGCACCCCCGTGGGGTCCGTGCTTCGGATCCCACGTGGAGCTCACTCCCTCACTACAAAATATACCTCATTATGCTGCTGCAATCACTTATTTTAAATTTCAATACGCACACTTTCTTCAACAGACCACATCTACATATATTTTCCAGGTACTTTCTACATAAGACATCTCACTGTCACAAGAAACTGCTACTACATGTATCATGAACATTTGTAGGATTGCAACAATGAAATAAAATCCTCTCTAAAAAAACTAATAAGTTTTATTTTCCTTTTTGTGCTAAATGCTGCTAAGATGAATACCAAAACAGCTTTCATTTTCTTGTAGGTAATTATGAAAGTAAGTTTGGCTATAATACTGATACATATTTACTTAGCACATTCCCAGTGCTGAAACAGAATAAATTATCTCAATGTCAAAGAAATGCAAAGTATTATATCAATACCATCACACAAGATATTTTCAGGTGTCTCAGTCTGCCTTTTCTTTTTAGTATCCTGATTGATAATACGATAACAAATAAATTCTGAATCAGAAATCGTTTCGTAACAGTTCACACTCAATGCCATTTATAAGTGTATATTGTCAGTAATTGTAGTTTCAAAACGAACACAGGCCTTTTTTTCAAATTATTCAAGTGTCAAAATGAGATTATGATAGGACACAGGTCACAAATGAGATTAACTCTTCGTTTGTATGATACAGGATAATTTTCCTGGTCTTATGTCAGCTGAATGCTAAATTAAACAGTTAACATTTAAAAAAACGAATTTTACTGACAGGTCTACATGTCTCATATAATATTTCTGTTGGTAGTTTCATGACAACCTCTCAGGCTCAGCTTTATATAAAAGTATCTTGCAGGTCAGAAAAGAAATATTATTACTACCTCTACAGATTCCATTGGTCTGTTGTTGTTGTACAATTGTTGCATTGCGAGAGAGAGAGAGAGAGAGAGATGGACTGCTACTATAGCTGTTTTCTTTTGGTATTAAATTCCGTGCCATACCTCCATTCTAAATGCTAAAAGGCGTGGATAAACTTTTAGCAATACTATTTCCTTTTCACCACATCGCTGCTAGGTGTCGCTACTGGTCCCTCACACAGTCAGTTGTCTGTAGCGCAGGGCTTCGCTACCAGAGGGCTCTAGCGGAGCTGGCGACGACTCACTCTGCCGGGATTTGCTGCTCCACTCCTGAACGAGTATGCCAGCTGAGATACCCGCTAAATCCTCACACTAAACGAGAAGCGTAATAGCACCAATGCTACATAAGGCAAATCGTGATCAGCGAAACCACCACTATTATAACTGCTTGCTGAAAATACTGCTACAAACTATTTAGAGCGGAAGGGAGCACCTTACCGAAGCCGATCTAGAGGAAAATCCATTTGGAGGGAACAGAACCCATATCTATAACATCTTTAGATACAGAAACTTTTGACAATGTTGACCAGAATATGCAGTTTGAATTTAAGATGCAACCAGGAATAAAATATAGCGAGAGAAACATTACTTAGAACTCCACCAGAAATGAGACAGAGGCTGTACAAGTCGAAGGACATAAAAGTAAGGCAATACGTGAGAAGTGAGTGAGACAGCGTTCTAGTCCATTGCCTGATGTTATTCATTCTATATGCAGGGTGTTTCACACTACTCGGGACTGTACAGGGGATTTAACTGATCAAGTTTTACATAGGAATCTACTTCTGAAAACGTCATCTTGCGATGCTACAGAACGTCAAAGTTATAGGAACCGGCATCTACAAAAATAGATGGATCCCACGAAGATGTTACAAACTTTCTAAGATGATGCAGATGGATAAATGCGTACATTTGTGATTATGTCCTTGCACCGGAAAATTATAACAGAAAACCTTTCTGTTACCTCTGACAGCATGTAACGTTATCGTTGTTGCTAGGATGTAGGACAGGAAACTTGCAGAGGCGGTGGTATGGAACGAAAGAAGAAAACAATGTGCAGTACACATAGGCTGTAAGATGCATACATCATGAACCATGAGCACTTTTTCATCATCGCTTGCGTGAAAGCCATCTCCACTATTGAACAAGTGCTTACAGCTCCAGAATTATGCAGTTTAGAGTCCATGTTTACTGCACTTTTTTTCTTGTTTCGGTCTATACTGCCGCCTCTGAACGTTGCCTACCCTACAATCCTAACAACAACAGTACCAGTACACGTATTCCACTGTCAGAGGCAGGATAACGATTTTCACTTACAACTTTCGACACGTTTGTTTCCGGTACAGGGGCCCTTACCTCAAATCGATACATTTGTCTGTTTCCATCATACTAGGAAGTTTGTAACACAATCACGGATCATCTTGCATATACATACATTTACCGGAGCTGGCGCCTGTGACTTTGATGCTCCACAGCGTCGGTGGGTGACGTTTGCAGGCATGAGTTTCTAAGTAAAACTGCAAGCTCTAGAAGTGTTGTGGCTCAGTGGTCTGAAGAAGATGATTCTTGCGAGGAAGGAAATATATTTGAAGATGCAAGTAGTGAAGAATTAGCCAATGAACCTGCAGATGTGAATATTGAGGCAGATGGCAGTCCTTCCGATAATATTACTTCATCAGAGTCTGAAAATGGAGCACCACCACAAAAAGGTATAGAAGACCACACATACATTAGTCGGAATGGAGCGATTTGGAAATTAGATCCTCCTGCAACTTTTCGTACGCCTGTCCATAACATCGTAAAGAAGGCACCTAGTCCAGCCCTTGGTTTGAATACCTGTAAACCTAAGGATGCCTGGGACTATTTCATCTCCAAGGAAATGATCATCTGCACAAATATTGAAGGCAGAAGAGTGGCTGCTTTACGTGGAAAAACGTTTTGCTTCCTGGAATGGTGGGTTTTCTTGGTCTTTTACTGCTTTCTGGTGATTAGAAGACTTGGGATGTCCTTATTAGAGAATTATTCTAGGATGAAAAGGAAAATCCTACATAGAAGGCTACCTTGCCAGTAAATAGATTCGAGGATATAAGGAGAATGATTAGATTTGATGACAGGCGTACCCGTGAAGCTCGATCTGCAGATGACGCAGCAGTTCGCTATGTATGGGAACTATTTCTTGACAAGTGTAGAAATAGAATGAATCCCAATCATTCGCTCACAGTTGACGAACAGCTAGTCCTAATCCGTGGAAGATGCAGCTTCACCCAGTATATGCCCTCTGAACCAGCCAAGTGTGGCATAAAAATATTTTTGTTATGTGATCATATGCTTTAGAGGGAACTGTTTACACGAGAAGGAAGCCCCATGAATTTATTCAGAAAAATCTTGGATTGAATGTAGTGAAAGATCTTGCTAAAAGCATTCAATGATCATCAAAAAATATTACCGTTGACAACTTCTTTACTAGTGTGCTTCAGAAGCAAATTACAGTGGTGGGAACAATCAAACAAAATAAACCAGAAATTCCTAATGAGATGAAACCATCTGTCTCAAGAGCAATTCATTCCTCTTTGTTTGCATTTATAGGTGTCATTACAATGGTGAGTTATCTTCCCAATAAGAAGAAGTCTATAGTTCTCATTAGCACAATGCAATACGACAGAAAAATTGATGAAACTCATGCAAAAAAGAAACCAGATGCAATAAACTTCTATAACTCTACGAAGGGTGGAGTAGATAAATGGACCAGAATATTCGTTATTACACTTGCAAGAGACGAAGAAGAAGATGTCCATTTGCATTATGGATGAATATGATGGACATCGCAGCAATGACCACTGAAATTTTATTTTCCGCAACATCTGACATACCATAGTGGAAGAAGTAATAAAAGGCGTTTGTTCCTAAGAGGTTTAGCAGAGGAAATGGTAAGACCTCTAATGGAACTTCATATTCAGATCCCTAATCTTCCAAACAAAATCGTTGATGATATGCGAAGATGTCATATTGCCAAACCAACTACATGTTTCAGGAAAAAGAAGAAGATGCAATTATTGTCCATATAAGAAACACAGGAAAAGTGCTATGACATGCATTAAGTGCAAACCCAACTTTTGTAAGGAACATAGTGGCGTTCTTTGTGCTTCTTGTTTGTCACATGTTGAAAACTAAGAAAGATGCAATTTTATGTGAACAATGAATAATAACTTTTTATAAAAATATTGCCTATACACATAATACTGTGAATAATGAGCATGTTTTAATTGAAGAAATTGGTTGTAATAAGTGTTTTAAAATGTAAACTGCAAGTTATAAGTGAATTAATAAAATAATTTGTATATGTTGTTTATAAAGGAAAGTAACTAATAAAAATTCACTCTTAGAGTTTTATATATAAGAAATGTTAATCAGGCCCACCAGATCCTGTCACTGTATCTTAGGAATCTTGCGATATGACAAAAAATTTGACAGAACGAAATTTAACTCCAAAGAATGAATATGTGGAAAGAGGAAAATTTTAAATTAGGTCAGGGCCTTGGAGGCCCTGCATATGCATTCACGTGTGTTTTCGGCACCATGCATCCTAGCGTTAAGAGAAACAAAATGTTTGCATAAAGGCAAACCGCCGGGCTGTCCCCGAGTGAATGATACAGACGTCGAACGCATCCGCCACAGTTTCACGAGGGGTCCGCAGAAATCCGTTCGCCGTGCAGCTCGACAGCTCAGCACGCCCCCGATGTCCGTCTGGCGTCTATGCGTCGACGTTTCTGCATCAAACAATATTAAATTCAGCTACTGCGAGCTGTTCGTGAGGGTGCTAACATCGTGTGAAGTTCCGTAATTTCACTCTTGGCAAGGTGGAGCATGGCTGTTTTCTCCCACAGTTAGTGTTTAGTAACGAGGCAACACTCCATTTACATGGAGAGGTGAACTGTCATAATGTGACAATATGAGGTACGGGACAACCACATGAAGTTGTACAACATAAAATATACTCTCCTAAATTTAATATTTGTCTTATGTATTCCTATTATTTGTCTGCATCCTAGATATTTATAGGCATCTGATTATTCCAGCGCTTCTATGCAGTCGCTGTGGTTATCCAATATGTAATCTTCTTGCTTAGTGTGTTTTCCCTTGTCTATGCTATTTTTCTTACATTTGTCTGTTCCAAAAGCCATATTTATATAATTGCTGAATACTTATGTTATCTTTAGTAATTGGTTGAGTTGTTGATTTGTTGCTGCCAGTAGTTTTAGATCATCCATGTGTGGGTATGTTCCAGTAATATTGTATCCATAATTTGTATTATTTAGCATGTTGGATAGTGGGTTCAGAGCAAGGCGGAACCAGAAAGGACTTAATGAGTCTCCTTAGTATATTCGACGCTTAATCTGTATTGGCTGTGATGTGATATTATTTGAATTTGTTTGGATATTAAGTGTCGTTTTTCATTACTATGTTTAGGAACTGTATCAATTTAGGATCTACTTTGTATATTTCCAATATTTATAGTAACCATGAGTGGGGTACACTATCAAAACCTTTTCAGTAATCAATGTATGTGTAGTGTAGCGTCCTTTGTTTAGTTTTAGCTTGATATGTTACCTCTGCATCTATTATCAGGTGCTCTTTACATACTCGTGCTCCTTTGCAACAGCCATTTTGTTCTTCATTTATAATTTTGTTCTGTGTTGTATGTATCGTTATTTTCTGTGTAATGACTGAAGTTAATATTTAGTATATTGTTGGTAGGCATGTCATGGGGCAATAATTTGCTGGGTTTGCTGTGTGTCCTTGATCTTCAGGTTTCAGACAAGTTATTCCTTGTGTATGTGTATCAGGGAATGTGTATGGGTCTGCAATGTAACTGTTAAATTATTTAGTTAGATGTGAATGTGTTGACGTGAACTTCTTTAGGCAGAAATTTGCTATTTTATCTTTTCCAGTGGTTTTCCAATTGTGTGTAGAATTAATTGCTTTGGTCGCTTCATGTTGCAAAATTATCACTTCAGGCGTTTGTGGTATCATCTTTTATGTCTCTGTTTTCGCTTGTATCCACCGTGCATGTCTTTTATGTTGTACCGGGTTTGACCATATGTTGTTCCAGAAGTGTTCCATATCTGTTATGTTTGGTGGATTGTCTATTTTAATGCGTGTGTTATCTATTGTCTGGTAAAATTTCTTTTGGTTTGTGTTGAATGTTTGGTTTTGTTTCCTTCTATTTTCACTTTTTTTGTATGTTCTAAGTCGTTTGGCCAATGCTTCTAATTTCTGCTTCTTTTCATCTAATTGCTCTATCGCTTCTTGTTGTGAGATTTTACCTAACCTTTTTGGTTTTTTATATGATATTTCTTTTCTTAGAAATTGTGTTAGCTGTCTGATGTCTTCTCTCAGTTTTTCTATTCCGATCTGTAGCCTGTGTTGCCATGCAGGTTTTGTGGGTTTCTTCTGTGTGTTGGTTGGTTCTGATGTCTGTCTAGTGTGTAAATTTAGTGTATAGAGTGCTCCTATTTAAACCAGTAGTTGTAACTCTCCCATAGTTGTGTTTCCATTTATTTTGTTGTGTATGATTGTGTTGATAGTTTTTATTGTTGTTTCGACTTGTGGGTTATTTGGCGGTGTATGCAAGAATGGTCTAATGTCTGTATTTGTGTCTTTGTATTCTATATATGTCAGCTGAAATTTTTCTTTTATATCTAACATGTGTGTCACTTCGTGTTCTATTTGTACTTGTTCTGGTGGCAGTCTTAAGATTTCGTTTTCCTCTGATTGTTTAATTGATGCGTGTTGTTCTTTGTTTGTTTGCTCTGGGATGTGTGAGTCCATTACTGTATTATTTTCTTCTTCTTCTGATTGGGCATTATTTTGTTCCAGTATTTGTTGTTCTCGTTGTTTGATGTTTTCTAATTCTGATTATTACACGGATCTGATCAGCTAGTCGTTGTTCTGTTAAAAATTTTAAATCTGGGCATCTGGTAGGAAATGTTGTGTATACTTGTGATCTGTATCCAGTTGTATTGGTTGCTAGGTTTGTTGCTTGGTATTATTATTATTTCGTTGTTGTTCTGTTGGTTAAACGTGTGTGTAGCGTTGCCAGGTTACTTACTACAGTAATTTTTTTTTTTTTTTTTTTTTTTGCCTTTGCTAGAGCCGTCTTTTAAGTTTGCAGGAGCCACCGCTAGTTGCTTCTTTTGGACTGCGACATTACTGTTCTTTCGAAATGTGCCGTTTGTTACTCTTAAAACCAACATGGAGAGCTCCCCAGCGGTGGGGTCGACTTTTTGAAACCAAATAAGCGGTAGTGTAACTCAAGACGCCCCAGTATCAGACCCTGCATCCAGGTGGGCCTCCGTTTGCAAGTAACTGACGCAGAAGAGTTTGGAATTTTGCGTCATGCTATATAGCGTTAAGGAAGTCTTATTCCATAGTCTTGTTGCGTGTCATAATGGTTAGGACAGAAGCTTAACCATGCCTCGTCAGGTGCAGTAAAATTTTTTTAAAATCCTTATCGAAATGACTTTGGTGCCTATTTTTACTCAATTTATTGTTTTAAATGTAATTTCTTTCGTTCTATTCCTTTGTCACATCGTTTTAATCACCGTATGAACTTTTCCATTTGTTTCATTTTTCTTTGCATCATTCTTCTTCCAATCGGAATTTTTGTGAATGTGTATTTTATTGTACCTATCTGTTTGACTATTCAATTACTTCAAAACTCCGATAAATTAATTAAAAAAACAAAAGACGAAATAATCTATTTATATTGACTGTGCATTAACGTGAAAAACGTATTTTTCATTACAAGACGTGCCTTTTTCTGCATGGTAACCGACATACAAATATTTAAAACATTACCTAAATTCTTTGTGTACTATGGAAATGTATGGTAGATGATGATATGAATGAGAGGTTTTCTAAGTAAAACAAAATTCAAGCAATGTGAGAAATCGATATAATGAACACAATAACGAAAACACAGGGCCATAAAAATAGGAGAAATTAAATCGGAATTAGTACATGAAGATAATTAAAAGTTCACGAACAAATATTTCCAGTGGAAAATGGATGATAAGAAGAAAAATTAGACCAAATGAAGAAGTTCATATCACTATTGAATCACGTGACCGAGGAGCGGAAATAAAAAAAAATATATTTACATCAGTTGAATGAAAATGATTATCAATATCACTTCGATAAACACCTAGCATAGATTTCTTCCTCTGGGGAGATTCGAACCCACAACCTCATGCATGTGAAGCTAGTATCCTTTCCAATACCCTCACAACCTACCTAGGTCATTCGGCTTTCTTCACGTTATTGAGTCTCACACAAAATTCCGAATTTCTTTTCTCGTCAGTACCTCGAAAACGTCTACCCACCAGGATGAATGGCTGCACTGTGTGATACTTGGGTGCTTAACCTACATAACCGTATAGATGGTTACAGAAAGTCGATCCTACCCCTGGAGAAATCTCCTTGTAAGACATAACGAAAGAGTGCCGCCGTTTCATTATATCTACTGATACGGTGGTCGACACACAGTTAGTAGTGTAGCCATAGTAACACAAACGGTCTGAAAACTGCACGATCTAAGCAACGAGGGACTACCTCGCACTTAGTCCAAAGGAAAATCTCCAGAATTACTAAAAGACTTGTAGCCAATGAACCGAGTCCCCTGAAGTCATTTAGTCCGTAGCGACTGCTGAGAACCTTCAGAGCAGTCATTAGGATTCGCACTCTACTACTTCGATGTTACACGTTCGGTGTCCTACTCTATGGAGCTGAGTCATGGACTGTATTAGGCATTTGAAATGCGATCGTATGGAAAAATATTAAGGATACCATCGACAGATTTAGTCAAAAGTACGGCGGTACGAAAATGTAGAAATTCTCAACAGCATCCAGAGAGCAGAACTCGATTGTTTTGGTAGCGCAATTCCGCAACAACAAATAAAACCTGTTGAAATTAATAATTCAAGGAAACATTAATGGCCGGCAGTCTGGACGAGCGTTTCTAGGCGCTTCAGTCTGGAACCGTGCGACCGCTACGGTCGCAGGTTCGAATCCTGCTCCGGAAATGGGTGTGTGTGATGTCCTTAGGTTACTTAGGTTTAAGTAGTTGTAGGTTCTAGGGGACTGATGAGCTCCGATGTTAAGTCCCATAGTGCTCAGAGCCATATGAACCATTTTTTGAAAGATTAATGGAATATGTGATCCACGACGCATAGGATTAACCTGGCTAAATAACTCAAACCAGCAGTTTGGGTTCAGCACTGAATCAATGTTCTGAAAAACCATGGACGGACAACAGATCATGCTATCGATCGGCAGCGTTACTGGAGGACGAGGTACTTAAGAGAGGAAGAATGACAATGCTTAAAAATTACATAAATGCTCACCATTAAATTTAATACTCCACTCATATAATCGCGCTAGCTGCCATTAAAATTAATCTGCAATTGGCATACAGTTAAAATTTTTTGAACCTAGTGCTCTTAACAGCACTCATGTCACCACTTATTTTAATCAATGTATTTATTTTCTCAGACATCCACCGTACGAGGACGCACTGAAAAGTAATGTCGACAGATGTTTTACGTGAAAACTCTCAAAGCTTTTTAAATAAAACAAACTTCATTAACATTCTACATTGTATTCTTCATGTCTATAAATTTATTTCTCAAGACACTCACCCTCGGAACCAGCAAAATTTCCCCAACTAGATACTATTTTGTTGACACCGTCACAGTGTACTGTTTGACTATGTTAACAGAGCCACAACCTTACCTCTGCTTGCACCGCTTGAAACAACTGAAGTGCTCAAAGGTTTTCTCAGTTTTGCGATAGACGAAAATCGAGACTGTGTGTAGGATGATCGACGGCAGTGCAAGGACGTCGGCTTGCTGCAGATGCCGCAGCGATCGTGTGTAGTTTGGCACTGCCGTGCTCAAGGAGAGTGTGCTCCACATGCGGACGAAGTCTTCGAATTCGTTCTTTTAGTTTTGTGAGCTCTTTCTCACTCACCAACATAGTCACTCAGATAAGAGAGGTAACTATCCAAAATAAGGATAAACACTTGTTACAAAACGCTCCTTACGCAAAATCAGAGGGCTGCAGATATCCAAAGTAAAGATGTAGAATGTTACTGACTTCATCAAATAAAACAGACCGAGTCATTATCTTCTCAGCACGCCGTCGTGTTATAAGCACAAAAATCCAAAAAATTGTTTCAGAGCAAAGTATGCTGTATTTTTAAGTGATGATCTTTGTAATGTACATCTGTATTAAACGTTATGCTGGTGATATATGGTGACAATGCGTATTTATATTTACAATGAAGAGAGATTGACCAGTGGCCAATATACAACTAAAACAAAGTTGTCAGATGGATATTAACTGCAATGGATTAGTGGAGAAATACAGGGATGAAGAAGTAGTTCGATTGTCTTGCCGCATGTATGCTGTAGAGCACATCTTCCACCGGACTGCCTTGATGATGCATGGATGGTAACAGCGTAGTAAATGCCCGGTGGCGAAAAGGTCATGAATTCGTAGACTATATAGTCAGTCAATAGATGGAAAATCCTAGTACACCATCTGAAATGTGGAATTGGTGAAGACAGACAGTCGACCGAAATTATATCGAAATAAATTCATTCTTAACTTGTCTTCAGTTGCGTTAGGTAACACCTCGATAGCTAACACATCTGCGTTCAGAGAATTTATTTCGAAGTGATTTCGGTCAGCTATCTACCGTCATCAATTCGATGCACAGGACCATGAATACTGTCGAAGTTTGGCATAGCAAACGATACTCAATCAGGCAAAGGTATCTGAACCTACAATTTCTGATCAATATGCTAAAGGAGAATGTAATAAAATCAATACCTGAAATTTAAAAAAATGTAATCCGTCGGTTAGCCTCTTCAGTGAAAGAGATTAAAAATAAATCCGTGTTGAAAAGGAGTTAAAAGATATTTTAAGAATACATAATGACTTGGTGGATTTAAGGAGTTTAAAATTTACGTCATTCGTACGAAAAGTTCGTAAAATAAGACAGAAGTAATGTTGTAGAACAGAAAATGTAAAAAATAATATTTTTTTAAACACGGCTATGCACAGCCTTAAGCCTAGATAAAATGTGGAGGGGCGATCTTATTACAAAACAACAGGCAGAGCCTCCCCATTGTCGCGGCTTCCTTTGCAGGTCGGAGAAACCGCAGCTAAAATGTATGTGGCCAGAAACACCACGTTGACTCACGGCCGCAGAAGCCCATGACACCCTTTAAGAGGCGGCGAGGCATCTCGTACAGTAGTTATATGAGAGTGAATTTATTCCTCGCTCCTCATGAGACATCATCAAACTTATTTTCCTGCTTCTGGAGTGTCTACAGCGAGTATGAGGGAATCCCGAAACGTGACATCTTACTTTTGTACTGCTCTTCGTTCCACACCTTCAAGGACGAACTTCTTTTCTGTGGCACTCGAACACTTGTACTTCTTCGATGTCATTTTCACGGCGGATCTATGTACTGTGCTTATGCTTTATTGAGAAAACACGTAAATTTTTCAAAGTGTTTAGAGATGAAACGATTATCTTAATAACCGATAAAACAATTCCAGATATCGAGTATTACGTACCGGCTGGCACTTCATTACGAAATGTTTACGGGGCTGTCTGTTATGACAGTCGCTTCCGTTTATGGAATGTACCGAACACAGGAGGTTTCTTCGGTAAACAGAAGTTCTTACATGGGTCTTGACAACACGATCGAATTACAGAGGTTCAAATAGTGAGACGCGACTGTGTGGAACTGCATAGGCAGATTTCGGTCTCTGGAAATAATTGTAACTCAACTAAGGACTTTATAGGACACGAACGTCAGCCGGGTAAATAAGTCCCACACTAAGTGGACATCCAGCGGACGCAGGTAAACACTTCCTGTTACACCACGCCACTGCTGCCTCGGTGTAAACACGGAGGACAGCAGGAAGTGCACGACCACTAGCTGGACTCCAGAGCAGGAAACAGCCGGGGTCCCCGGTGGTCTAGTGGTAAGGGGGTCTGAAACGTTCCAGCGCCTCGGCTGGGGCTATTCGCCCCAGCCGGGCCGGGGTTCAATCCCCGGCCGGCACTGGAATTTTCAGACTTCCGAACACTAGCCTCCACCTCTGCCTTGGCATGTGGCGCATGTCAGGCACCCCCGTGGGGTCCATGCTTTGGATCCCACGTGGAGCTCACTCCCACACTACAAACTGTACCTGATTATGCTGCTACAAACATTTAAAATTTTAATTCGCACACTTTCTTCACCAGACTTCATCTACATATATTTTAAGGTATTTAATATATCTCACTATCAAAAGAAACTGCTTGGTATATTTGTAGGATTACAACTATGAAATAAAACCCTTACAAAAAAAAAGATTTAGTTTTCCTTCGTGTACTGAATACTGCTGAGGTTAATACCCAAACATGTGCCATTTTTCTGTAGTTACCAGTGAATATTCGAAAAAAAGGTTATCATACTGATTCATATATTACATACTGTATTTCACACATTCTCAGTGCTGAAAAAGCAATAATTATTTCAACGTCATAAGAAAATACAAAATATTACATCAATAGCAAATCACAAGCCAACGCTGTGTTATTTTTAGTATCATGATTGACTATGTGATAAATAAATCCTGTATAAGAAATCGTTTCGTAGTAGTTGGCAATATCTTTTAAAAATACTTTTCACTAATTGCATTTTCAAAAACGAACAAAGGCCTTCTTTTTTCTCAAATTATTCTAGTATCAAAATGAGATGTTTGATGTGACACAGGTCACTAAATAGATAAACTCTTTTTTGTATGAAAAACGTTATTTCTCGTGGTTTTATGTGAGCTGAATGCTGAATCAAACAGATAATACTTAACGTTAACAAGAGGAATTTCTTGGGGATTTCACTAACAAGCCCATATATTTGATATAATATTTCGATTAATAGTTATATGACAACCTCTCTGCCTCTACTTTATGTAAAAGTATCTTTTGGATCAGAAAAGAAATTATGTTACTACATCTATGAGTTAAGTCTGGTTGAATGAAAGAGATTGTAAAGGCCTTAGCCGAAGATGCAGAATGTTACCTTCTCTGCAAGGCATTTGCCATCAGTAATGAGTGAAACTGTAAAATAGAAAAAATGGATGAAAAACGTCTATTACTGTTGTACTATTATATCACTAACGTTGCATTGCATAAACTTACTTACTGTTCTCGTTGCTGTTCAATATTCTTTAACTCACTATACCGTGCGATTATTTTGTTAACATTTAATATAACAGTAGCCCTGTTCCGAGCCACATATCCATTTTTAATGCTTAAAACTGTGGACAAAACTATTAGTAATACTAAATTACGAAGAGGGAATGATGAATGTAACATGCTGCATACATTAATGTCGCTCGAGATGTAGTTTGCATTATATGTTACGAGAACAGAATTATTTTGTAATGTGTGAAATACACAAAAATACGGTAACAGACAAACCGAGCAGTGATGCCGTAGTCTGTTTTGTAATAATAGTGTAAAGGAAGAAATAAACTGCAACTAGACATTTAAGTCACTCAATATTCGCGGCCATTTTGCGGTTCATCACTTCGCTGCTACGTGTCGCTACTAGTACCTCACACACTTCGTTGCCTGTAGTGCAGAGCTTCGCTACCAGAGGGCTCTATCAGCATCGGCGAGGACTCACTCTGTCGGCGTTTGCTGCTTCACTGCTCAACATCTATGCTCGCTGATATGCTGCTAAAACTTCAGAATAAACGAAAAAAATAACACCAAATATGGCAAATAGTGATAATTGTGAATACTACCGAACCATCTCTTTCATACGTCCTGGCTGAAAATACTGATCCAAAATATTTACAGAGGAATGGAACACATTAGAGGAGACGAGCTATAGGAAAATCGAACACACTAGCCGCTAGAGATCGGTTGAAGAAATTCAACCCATATTTATAACATCTATAGATGTAGAAAATAACTTTTCACAGTTTTGACCAAAATATAGTTTGAATTTAAGATGCAACCAGCGATAAAATACAGTGAGCGGCATGTTATCTAGAGCTCTGCCAAAAATCAGCCAGCAGATGTAAGACTTATAAGAAAGCTGGTAGTTGATAGTTGAGGAGGGAGAGAGAGAGTGAGTTTGCATACAGAAAGTTTCACACGTCGTGCGACACACTTATCGCGTTTGTAGAGGGGACCTACCTGGGAATCGATGTCTGGAAACGTCATCCAGCGAGGCTACAGAGTATCAAAGTTACAGGCGCTGTAGTCTGTAAAATGTGTGTACACAGGGAGATCCAATGAAGATGTTAGCAATTTTCTATGATGATGGAGATGGATAAATTTGAGGTTATGTCCCTATAACGAAAAATTGGAAGAGAAGACATTCCTGTTGCGTGTGACAGTATGTACCGGTAGTGTTGCAGCTAAGATGTAGGGGAGGAAACTTTCAGAGGTGGTAGTATGGACCGAATGTCCAGTACACATGGGCTGTAAAATGCATACCTTAAGAGCTGTGAGGACTTGTTCATCTTCGCTAGCATAAAACATATCTCCACTGTTGAACAAGTGCTCATAGCGCCTCAGGTATGCATTTTGTAGCCCATGTTTACCGGACATTTTTTTCTTACTTTGATCCATACTACCACCTATGAAAGTTAGCAACAACAGTACCAGTACTTGTATTCCGCCGTCAGACGTATGATAACGATATTCCCTTGTAACTTCCGGAACATGATACATGATCAAATTGATAAATAATCACGGCATCACACTCTACTTACATACATTCGCCGGGGCTGGTGCCTGTATTTTGATGCTCTGTAGCCTCGTTAGATGACGTTTGCATGCATGAGTTACTAGGTAAAATTGCAAGCTCTAGAAATGTTGAACACCTTGTATAAAGAAAGCAACATACGAAACGAACGAGATATTTGGGAAATTAATCGAAGATAAGAAAGAAGAAATAGAAATTGTTTCCAAATCGACCTTTCATTTCGCTGCTGCTGATTTGAAATTTCGTGGCATTTATTCGCTCTGAAGAGGATCGTTCAAATGATGGTCGAAATGTCGTTATTTTAGTTGTTTCACTGTTGTATAATGACATGGCCTAGTACCCAAAATGATTTTCTTAAATTTGTTTGTAGGAATTCTATCGCTTCTCAACGATATTTTCAGAATGATAGTAGTATTTTTTCCTACACCTACCAACTTTAATAGTGCTAGAAATGATGAAAATATTACCTAATACTTTTTGATATGGAGACAGAGACGGTGCTTGGTTTTAATGATAACAATATACAGGAAAATTCAGCCATGTTTCTGCGAAGTAGCATTACGCCGAAATTCTGAAATACATCCGTATATTTCTAATGTGGTACAACAGCTGTAGGTAGGAGACGAGGTACTGCAGAAGTAAAGCTGTTTAGACGGGGCGTGAGTCGTGTTTGGGTAGCTCAGATGGTAGAGCACTTGCCCATGAAAGGCAAAGGTAGCGAGTTCGAATCTTGGTCCCGCAAAGAGTTTTAATCTGCCAGGAAGTTTCATATCGGCGCACACTCCGCTCCAGAGGGAACTAATTCTGGAAACAGCTGTATAGTTACTGGAGAGATACAGGATGTTCCAAAATCACGTTAAAAACTTCTAGGGAAATGAGTAATGATATTTTGAAGAGGAGCCCATGTATGGAAAGGTATATCCGTGCTACAGCCGTATGAATACACCTTCGCTAATGTGGTATGCAACAGGGTTATAATCACTGGGGGGGGGGGGGGGGAGGGGGGTTACTTACGTCGGATCGTATGATGTCATTTGACAGCTGTCTCCTCTCTGACCTGGTTCGAGTCTCGTTCATGTTTCTGTGAGTGTTAGAGGAACATTGCTGAGTACACTTTTGCCGAATATACCGACACGAGTATTCTGTGTGGCGAAGCTCACAGTACTGGAAGAGCTGCTGGTCGCGTTTATCAAGATCGTTGTCCACAGCGTCTGACTCCTCCCCACACGCTTTTCGTTACCATTGCACAACGTCTTCGAGTAAGGGTGCCTTCAACGTCATCAGGTGCGTGTGTGGTGCCCGTGGAGACGCAGCGCACGCGAATTGGAAAATATATTTATATGGATATGGTGTCTGTTCTTTCGGACATGTCCGAAAGGACGCTACGAATGTAGTGTGTGGTCATACATAGGTGAGAAAGTGGGTCTCGCGGGAGGCGTGCGCGAGATAATTCCTGTAGTCTCACTATCCTCTGTGCCGTCGGTGGCTCAGATGGATAGATCGACTGCCATGTAAGCAGGAGAACCCTGGTTCAAGTTCCGGTCGGGGCACACATTTTCACCTGTCTTCGTTGATATCTATCAACGCCCGTCAGCAGCTGAAGGAAATAATATCATTCTAATTTCAAATTGGAAAAGGCCCTCCTGTAAAAACAGTGTCTCTGAAGACCGATTTTTTTGATTCTTTGGTTATTAAAGAGTGAAACTGTAGAACAATAGATGTACTCGGCCACATCTACACTGAAATGCCAAAGAAACTATTGTAATAATGCGTATTCAAACAAAGAGATATGTAAACAGGCTTAATATGGTGCTGCCGCCGGCAACGCCTATGTAAGACATGTGTCTACCGTAGTTGTTAGATCGGTTACTGCTGCTACAATGGCAGGTTATCAAGATTTAAATGACTTTGAACGTGGTTTTATACTTGGCGCAAGACCGATGGGACACAGCATCTACGAGGTAGCGATGAAGTGGGGATTTTCCTGTACGACCATTTCAGGAGGGCACCCTGAATATCAGCAATCCAGTAAAACAATAAATCTCCAACATCTCTGCGGCCAGAAAAAAAAATCCTGCAAGAATGGAATCTGAAGAGAATCGTTCAGAGTGGCGAAAGTGCAACCCTTCCGAAAATAACTGAAAATTTCAATGCTTGACCATCAACAAGTATCAGCATGCGAACCATTCATGGAAACATCATCTACATGGGCTTTCAGAGCCGAAGGCCCACTCGTGTACCCTTGCTCGCTGCACAGCACAAAGCTTTACGCCTCATTTGGGCCCATCGGTACGAACATTGGACTGTTGATGACTCGTAACATAATCCCTGGTTGGACGTGTCTAATTTCAAAATGTATATACAGTATGGACGTGTAAGGGTATGAAGACAACATCATGACTCCATGGACCCCGCATGTCAACTGCGGACTGTTCAATCTGGTGGAGGCTCTGTGACGTTGTAGAGCGTGCGCATTCGGAGTGATGTGGGATCCCTGATACGTCTAGATACATCCTGTCTGATCACCTGAATCCATTCGTGTCCATTGTGGATTCCGACGGAAGTGGGTAATTCCAGCAGGACAATGGAGCGGCCCACACAACCACAGTTGCTACAGAGTGGCTGCAGGAACACTCTTCCGAGCCTAAACACTTTCGCTGGCCACCAAACTCCCCAAACATACTGTACGTCTCTAGTAAATTTTATAGCATTAACTAGCATATCTGGAATGCCTTGCAAAGTGTTGATCAGAGGAGATCTCTGCTCCCTCTTACTGTTACGGATTTATGGGCAGCTCTGCAGGTTTCATGGTGTCAGTTCCCTGCTGCGCGACTTCAGCCATCAGTAGAGTCCATGCCACGGCGTGTTGAGGCACTTCTGCGTGCTCGCGGGGGCCATAAACGATATTTCTTTGATTCCACAGTGTAACAAATTACTTGTCAATGTGACAGCCTTACCAACATGTTTTCAAATGGTTCTAGTATACGGTACGTCTCGGGAGACGGGTTACAATTTAAAATATGAGTATTATGTACTCAGTCCCCTCTACAAATTCTAGCAGGTAGTGATGGGAATTTCAGAACATCCTGTACGTTTCCAGCAAACTGTATAGCCGTTGTCGTGTTACAATTGGTATCTGCGAATACATTCCATAATTTGTGACAGATCGTGAGGCGCGACTGCAGACGTCCGTAGCGTTTACCCAGGGGGCGTCTCGGCTACGGCCGCTCTGACGGCCACGAGAATAGCCGGAGGTAGAGAGCGCAGCACGGCTAGTTTGAAGGCCACTTTCAACTAGTGTTGCCAGAGGTGTCTCTTTTTAGAGATTCTACGACTCGCCCCACGTAAGCTTTATCTGCTAACATTTCGAAATACACTATCCTATCAATGAGTGTACAGACACCTATTAGTGGACATTAATATGCAGTGTGCCCAACCTTTGTCTCTATGGCGGCTTGAACTCTGCTCGGGACACTAAGTGAGGTGCCTGCCGACAATTTACGCACCACACACGGAGATCGTATCTACGTGTTTGTACATGCAAGGCAATACATTGCTCAGCAAGATAGCCATATCTCTCACCAATTTTGAACATTTGGAGCACAATGGGCAGGTTCTTTAAAGCAGGTCGCGATTTTGGCGATGTAATGAACCAACTGAACTGAATTTGGTACCATATCCATCAGGAGGGTATCCACTAACTTTATCAGTCAATGTCAAGCCTAGTAACTGCCAGAGGTGGCCCAACACATTATCGACTTATCAATTTGTGAATCTCTTTGTCTTGAATTAATCATCCAGTTTTTCTTCAACTCTAATCATTCATTTGCCCCTACACGTACAGTCATGCTCAAAACTATCCTAACGCCCGAATTGAATTTCGCCTGATTCACATGCAACCCACATAACGCAACTGTCTAGCAGGTACCCTTATCGCTCCTTGGTACAGTCGTTTGACTATTGAAAGTGGTTCCAACAAGTCACCACGAGAAAAAACTGTTCTGTATCGCAATAACTCAAGATGTAAAGTAATACCACGATACTACAAATATCACGGAACACCTTATCACAGATAAGACTGCCCTTAAGGCTTGTAGCTCACATTTATTACAATAAATGACATACCTGACATTTTACCACTCTCATTATTATTACGTCAGATAGGTAATGCACATTGTAAATTCGTCGAATTCATGATTTACTCTTCAAAGTAACATACCGTACTTATTATTTAACACAAAATAAGATTAAAAATTAAAGGTATTCACAAGCAGCTAATTGAGAATATTTATGAACTTCAAATGACACGACGAACCGTCTCGTTCTGCATATGGATGCAAACTCAGGTCATGCAGACTAAGCAAAGATTTCGTGCCTGACGGAAACTAACAGTCACTCGTGATTAGGCATACAGACAGTGATATACCTCGATTTTAGACTGAGCCAGTTTGCAAATACCAACTTTAAATTACATAGCGCAATTATTTTTGGCGGACGCGAATTCCTACCCAGCACCTATTGTCCCTGTTAACGAACGACGAGAGGTGTTGAATCTTGGTTCTTAACAAGTAACTTACTTGAATTGCCGTGAGGTAAGGCTTTGTACTGGGCAGGGATTCGAACTCAGAACTTAATCGAATAGATATCGACGCACAATCAACTGTGACATTTCGGATTTTCTCGGCAGTAGCTAGATGTTTTAACTGAAATGACGAGACGAAACATACATTTTTTTCCTTCCCAAGACTCCAACCCGGCATCTATCGCTGTTATATTCTAGAGAAAACGAACGTTAAATATGGGTTTGTTGCACCAGCAGCGACATGTGAGCGTGTTGGAACTAGAAATAATATGACGAAGAGTTCAGTGCTCACTGGGAATACAGCTCCACACATCATATCGCCTTTGACTACACACAAAGATACGTCAGCTTCCGAATTTTTGTCCAGCTCGGCCTAACATCTTGAACTTACAGTGATCTCGCAAATAGTCCTGTGTCTCACTGGGTGTCAAAACGTCACATATCGTTAGTGTTGACAACGAATGAAAATACATTAAACATTAAAATAATTATCCACCAGCAGATAGGTATTCTCATGCTAGAGCTTGATAATACATAATGAAATCTATAGTGCCGGGCCAGGATTCGAACGCATTCACGCGCAGTATGTGGAGATGTTGAGGAATCTGCAGTTCTGAACAAACAACAAATAGTAGCCGTGCTGTATTCTCACGAAGGGATCAAATTGAGCGTTAAGTACGGTCTAAGTTGCATTCCCAGTTCAGAACCGATTTTATCGACATACAGAAGCTCAGATAAAATATGGACTAAATGTCCTTTGAGCGTTATTTAAGCATCACAAGACTGCACATACATGCAATCGATTTCGAGGTGCAAAGTGTTTATCTTACTTTGGTGACAGGTGGGCATAAGAGATTTCCAAAAACTTTTTATCGTACTGAAATAATCTTTTGTCGGAAAGAAACAAGGTAAGTGTTTTATTTGTATATATTATGTAGGAAACTGTAATCGTGATGGAAGATTATACACCTTAATGTTTGACACAACTGCTAGAAGAAAACGCTGCATCCTAACCAAACCCTGCGGTTCCTCTCCATATCCCCGTAAGACACGAGCAGGGGATTCTCCACGCATACCGCTACACAGCTGTTCCTAGCACACCTGAGATTTGGCAACATCGTCACAAACATTAGGCAACACTGTGACAATGCAATCACTTCCGCCTATGGTACTGAATTGGCTCACTAAATTTACTTGATATTACCTTTCCATTTGAATGGCTCATGCTGTATAATCCTTACGTAAACTAAGATACTGAGGCAGAAAATTCAATTTTTTGGCTAAAGAAGTGCTATTCTTCACATAAGTGGCAACTTTTATTATCTTTCACGATGCGTTATGAGGCTGAGCGACCAATACCATGATGAGAGTGGTGCAAAGGTAGCAGTGTGTCTGTAACCCGGTGGTACCGCCCATGTCTCGTGTCAGAACGGCTCAATCAGTCGTCAGTTCCAACTGAGGTAGGGACCATCGTGTGCGAGCTTTTTTTTTTAAGGAGCTGCGAATTTCCAGAAAAAATTCTGTATCGAAATCGGAAGAAAACCTTTACACATCAAATCTTCTTGGTAGCTCGACTCAGTAAGTTGTGTTAATCGTCATAGATCATGGCGTTCTGACTTCCAAGCTGCTTCGCAATATCAGCGTCTCTGAAGAAATTCGAATCGACCATCAACGATACGAATTTCAATATTGTTCTTCACTTAAGACTCACATTCCAGGGTGATAAGTATGAAGGAAATGAGCCTCTTGATTACTCTATGCTAAACTTTCCTGCAGACATGTGCTGACAGTGTCTCTAGCAAGTTACTTTTTCTCTGGGTAGCTTCAAATGTGGCAGTTTTGTCGCCTTAAATCCAATTGAATATTCTAAATATCATTTGTGAACAGCGTTCACTTCTCCATTAATTAATTTATGGACTTCAAAAGAAGCAATTTGCCTTAGTAGCTATAGAGCAGGTTCTGATAGGAATTGACGCAATCTTTTTCATCCATTTACCATAGAAAATCAAAGAAAGAAACCAAACATTACATTGCATTTACTCCCTGTGCCTTGAGTAACACATGTGAATCCATGACAATAATAAATTATTTGAAGAATCTCCTGTGCAAGGAAAAGAACAGAATGGGACGCTTTAATTATAGCGCACTGGATCAGAAACAATGAAATTAATTCTGTGTCACATTGATGTACTGCATTCTAATGTAATAAAATAATCATCAAATAAAAACGGTTTTGTGCCTCCTTTGCTATCAAGAGTGAAACACAAATCGTAGACAGATTTTATGGGTCACTACTCAACAACATTAAAGCATTTTACATGGTTGAGAGTGTGGAGTGGAGCAGATGTTGTCGGCAGAAGGCAGCGCAGTGCCTCAGCCCCCGCCGGTAGGCAGCAAACGGGTCCCAGAGAACTCAGACGCATGCGGTGTTCAGAGGCAGATGCTCGGTAAAGAAATCTTTCGCTAAAACATTGTTGAACCAAACTATTATTACCAGTGTGACACAAAGCGAAATATATTGTAGATTCGCTTGAATTACACGCATAGCTTCAGCACCGAGAGGAAAGGGGCGATAAAAATTTTGTCGTTGTCTGCTTCCGGTCGCCAGACGTCATATTAGCTAGTCTCACGTTTTACCTCCAGACTACGGCCTTAGTCAAGAATAATGTACTAAGACTGAACTCAAGACTTCCTCTGGGAGGTGCCGCAGTCTACAATGTTGCAGATCGAACTTACTGCCGGACACAGTATCCTGAGAGGAGCACGACTGTGTTGTCCACCGTATGTGGACGGCTCGGCGGTCAATGTTTTGCTCTAAGGCTGTATCTACAACACATATTGCATCCTGAACACCTAGAAGAATTAAAACAACAAAAGTAGTTTATGAGAACAACGTTAACTATGGCGTTCGAAGTATTCATAGTGTTGTGTTCGTGTGTGCAAACGCCTTCCAATGCCCACTCAAGGAGGACAAGGATACAAAGTCTAGCTTCAGTATTATAAAATCGCTACAGTCTGCGGATAAACTCAGACTTGGGTTGATAATTAATTTGAATATTTAGCAATACTGTACCCATTGGTGTTAAACTCGTTATTAACCAATGATTCCCACAGCTACAGGGACACTACTTGTGATACTTAGGCAGTGCTATCAGACGAAAAGATCAACCTGACACAAACTGTGGGAAGTTTGTTTTACAAACTTCGTACCAGGATAATGAGCTTTTACGTATTTGGGATGTCTGTGAACGTTGCTGCTTGAGACGATTTAAGACGAAAGTAAATTCCTTTAGCAACGACAATGTTTGAAGAAACCGTCTTAACGGGACTAAATCGTGATTTGTAAATCGTTTACCGGCCGTACTCTACCGCATTTCGCTGATTGGAAGGCAAATAGATTACGGAAAAATGTCACAGAAGGAAAAGGGAGAACGAAATGTCTCCCACTGGAAGGTCATGTTGTCTTATTTAAATGATTACAAAATCAGGTAAAACGACCAGTCAGACCAGTCAGTATAAGAACATTACTGTTGTCAGTATGATGTAGCACTGCTCAGGGCCTGTAACGATAAAGGGCCCGTTTAGGTCAGTCATATTGTATAAAGAAGTGGAAGAGAGAGCACCGCTAAATTCCACAATCCGTATGCATTGCAGACACACAGAAATTACTGTTACAGTGTACTAATGGAGCCCAATTAATGAGAGAACTGCGTATTTTCCGGTGAGAGAGAGCACTGGCAAATAATCTTCGCTAAATTAGGTTACTTAATCTGGTGTCACTCTGAGCCAGAATTTATGGCCGGCGGCTGAGTGTAAGGTCAGTGGGCCGGATCCGAGTTTTGCAAGTGCGAAATACTTTCCTACATTATAGAAGCGAATATTAAACTGGAACTAATATTCCAAAAATTTTGAACTTGGATAGCTTAGAATGAAAATCTTTTTCTTTATTGCAAAGGAAAACAATTGATTTTCTAAAACATTCTCTGTCATACACAACTTGAAACAGGTCACGTCGACCAAATCATATGGAAAAATTGCCAGCGGCGTATATCGGCAGGCAGTAAGATCTCTTGGCTTTTGGTTTGGCAGTACTCGACAGCCATTTCTAGGCGCAAGTAATAGAAGAAAGGCAGAGCGTTATTGTTATCAAGTAACGTCTTCATCGATTACTTTAGTTTTAATGTAATCTATGAGTAATTACTCATAGATATTAACATGAAAAGAATTCTGTAGACAGAGAAAGAACCTCTTCTTGGGAAACTACTTGTATAGTGACCAAAAGGCACGAACTGATATTCAAGTACAGTGTTCCAGCAGCGGCATGAAGAAAATGATAGTAATAATGACGGTAATAATCCAATTATCCGGTAACTTCACACTTCCCAGTGGATCTTCACGAACTAAGAAAATATCTGAATTTGTGAACATTTCAGAATGGCTTCACATCGAGCCTATGATGCCTACAAGGGTCTTTACATCCTGCTGACATGAGAATAGCATAATCTCCGCGTCAGAAGCTTGTTTCTACTTAAACATTTAATAGACTCGCGTTTTATCCACCGTGACTACTTTTGTAAGCTCAGCACATCATCCATTGCAGCTCACTCCTGGGGCTGGGAAATGTGGGCACAATGGCCTGGTGGAACTATCACAGGAGCAGTGCGTGGGTTCAGACATTTACTTTTAAGAAGCACAAACAGATTTACTTTGCGTCTGGTAACCTCAAAAGAAAGACGTTATAATCCAGAATTCGCAATACAAATCACGTTCCATCATTACCAACTGGCAGAGCCAGGTTACGTTGGGAAATGACATAGCGGAAGTCATCGTAAACAGAAATACAGTCGCCAGTAAACTTACTTACATTAGAAAATTTTATTTTATTTTATGAACCGATAGCCATTTAAAGGATGGGGCTCTTATTTTACTTGTAATTGATTGAACTAGAGACGTTGAAAAATTTGGTGCTGGACTGTGATTCGAATTCGTTTCTCCTCTTTCGAGGATCTGAATCTCTCGGGACATTATAGTTCAACCATTTCGTCCCTTTTCGCAAGACTGAAACCTTCTCTAGGTCTCCTCCAAAGGTAAGTATGTGGGTCCGAATCCTGATCCAATACAAAAATATTCATAGTTTCAGTTCAAGCCCTATAACGTGCACACCGTCCCGCTAGTGAAAACCAACGTGCGCTTTTAATGTCTATTCATGTGTTGCCAACAATCGCAATAGGTGTCATTATTTCTTGTCAAACACGCACACACCTTACCGTTGGTGAGTAAGCAACTGATATTTAAGCTATATTTGTGGATGCACGTTAGGCGTGTAGTTAGATTGTCGCTTAGGTACAAAAGTTTGTATCCTTAGTTTAGATTCAAACACCTAGCAGCTGGCAAGAAAAACCGATACGTAAATTTGATTTTACTTAATTAACAATACGATTACGTGTTGGGTTCGTATCTCCGTCATATAACTTCACATCATGCACTTAATCTTTAAATGCATGCGCACTTAGTTACTTGAGCATGGAGGTATATCAGACATCTTTCGTGGTTAGTTAACAGGGACGAAATTGTCTTGTTAGGAGTCCCGGTTTATTAAAAAATTTGTCGTCTTTTATTTTCAAGTTTAGATTTCATTACTGGTATTGGCAAAATTCATGACTCTTCATGGATAGCCATCAATATGATATGATTAGATTACATTAGATCAATTCTTGTTTCATAGATCATGAATACGATATTTCGTAATGACGTGTAACGTGTAATTTTAATGAAAGATTTCTTTACATACCATGATTCAATTTCTTTACAACAATTTCTTACTCTCTCTCATTCTTTTTGATTTCTCTCTCTCTCTCTCTCTCTCTCTCTCTCTCTCTCTCTCTCTCTCTCTCTCTCTATCATACACACACACATTCTTTTTTCTTTATTTGTTTGTTTTGCTCGACTATCGGCGAGGCATGAAAACGTCTCTGAATGAGCTTCTTAGTTTTTAGTACACTTACGAAATAAATATAAAAATAACTGTGAGAGTTACTGATATATGATGCTTAGTTTTCAGTCAGTTCCGAGTATTATTAGTAACCACGCTCCAGTCCCTAAACCTAGTTACAGAAATGCGAATCAGACGCATTACGTATTCCAGGCCGTAGCAACCGCGACTTGGAGACACCAGCTATGGTCACTTCCCAGACCGCTGTACGATCACATCGGTTCGTCTTCTTTCTGCTGGTACTGTAACTGAGATTTGACAACAAGGCAACGTATGTTTGGCAACTCTGTGATCGACCAGTTGCTTCCTGGTGTGCACGGAATTTATCCTCAAAGTTCACTTGATTTTACCTGTCATTTCCATTGAATAATCTGATTTATTATCGCTTTACGTGTAACAAAAGATTGTAAATTTACGGTTTTCAGCCCAGGAAAGTCGTTGCACGTGGAAATCGCAACTAATCTCGTCCTTTAAATAGCGGTTTACGAGTGCTAGACATTATCGATCTCGTAAGAGTAAGCTAAGACACGTACTTCTACGCCAGCTCTATGGTAATGCGCTGACCTGAGAAATAGCATCTGTTATGGTTCGCACTTCCAGTCTCACTGACTGTACGTTTTTATCCCTTCTGTGAAAGAGCTACTAACAGTCAGATAAAACATCGATAAGGAAATCGCAAAAAAATACTTTCGGCTCATAGTTCAATGGTGAAAACTTACAATGCTGCACAACGGGTAACTCCTCTTCCCGCCGCTGACAAGCAAATTTTGGGTTTCTAGGAATACAAAACTTTACTTATGAAATGCGACATTTGTACTGCACGACGTTTTCAACAAAGAGATGGCGCAATACAGTAGCTCAAGTGGAAAGAAACACTTCCTTTTCAAATTTGTGCATCCTACACTGTTGGCTGTTCTGTGTAGGTGGCAGGTACGTGATTTTATTTCGGTCGAATTTATGCACTGGGTAGTCGAGGCAGCTAGTTCATTGTGATTCGGTCAACCAAGTAAATGAATTTACTGAACCTGCTGCAAATTACTACAGGAAGCCTGTGTGTCAATTCTCATCCAGTGTGGTGCAACGGCGTTACGATAGAAAAATGAGCCACATACTTATAATATGCTTGAATATCTATGGACTGGGTTCGATTCCAACTTCTGTCAATGATTTTAGATAAGAAGGGACAGATTCCATTCTCTTCTGGCTACACCAAGTGAAGAAGATATAATGACATTGTGGTCTGAAATTGACATAAAAAATGATATTCCTTTTCTACAAAGTAGACGTTAGGATGAATCACAATAAAGACTGGAGCGGCGACACGTAGAAACCTTTCTTATACTTGTTATTTATTTCTAGTGACGAAACAAACGCTATGTAGGCTCACAGGACATTTAGTCCATATTTTATCTGAGCTTCTGTATGTCGATAAAATCGGTTCTGAACTGGGAATGCAACTTAGACCGTACTTAACGCTGAATTTGATCCCTTCGTGAGAATACAGCACGGCTACTATTTGTTGTTTGTTCAGAACTGCAGATTCCTCAACGTCTCCACATACTGCGCGTGAATGGGTTCGAATCCTGGCCCGGCACTATAGATTTCATTATGTATTATCAAGCTCTAGCATGAGAACACCTATCTGCTGGTGGATAATTATTTTAATGTTTAATGTATTTTCATTCGTTGTCAACACTAACGATATGTGACGTTTTTGACACCCAGTGAGACACAGAACTATTTGCGAGATCACTGTAAGTTCAAGATGTTAGTCCGAGCTGGACAAAAATTCGGAAGCTGACGTATCTTTGTGTGTAGTCAAAAGCGATATGATGTGTGGAGCTGTATTCCCAGTGAGCACCGAACTCTTCGTCATATTATTTCTAGTTCCAACACGCTCACATGTCGCTGCTGGTGCAACAAACCCATATTTAACGTTCGTTTTCTCTAGAATATAACAGCGATAGATGCCGGGTTGGGGTCTTGGGAAGGAAAAAAATTAATGTTTCGTCTCGTCATTTCAGTTAAAACATCTAGCTACTGCCGAGAAAATCCGAAATGTCACAGTTGATTGTGCGTCGATATCTATCCGATTAAGTTCCGAGTTCGAATCCCTGCCCAATACAAAGCCTTACCTCACGGCAATTCACGTAAGTTACTTGTTAAGAACCAAGATTCAACATCTCTCGTCGTTCGTTACAGGGACAATAAATTCGCGTCCGGCAAAAATACTTGCGATATGTAATTTAAAGATGGAATTTGCAAACTGGCTTTGTCTAAAATCGAGGTATATCACTCTCTGTATGCCTAATCAGGAGTGGCAGTTAGTATCCGTCAGGCACGAAATCATTGCTTAGTCTGCATGACCTGAGTTTGCATCCATATGCAGAACGAGACGGTTCGTCGTGTCATTTGAAGTTCATAAATATTCTCAATTAGCTGCTCGTGAATACCTTTAATTTTTAATCTTATTTTGTGTTAAATAATAAGTACGGTATGTTACTTTGAAGAGTAAATCATGAATACGACGAATTTACTACGTGCATTACCTATCTGACGTAATAATGAGAGTGGTAAAATGTCAGGTATGTCATTTATTGTAATAAATGTGAGCTACAAGCCTTAAGGGCAGTCTTATCTGTGATAAGGTGTTCCGTGATATTTGTAGTATCGTGGTATTACTTTACATCTTGAGTTATTGCGATACAGAACAGTTTTTTCTCGTGGTGACTTGTTGGAACCACTTTCAATAGTCAAACGACTGTACCAAGGAGCGATAAGGAGACCTGCTAGACAGTTGCGCTATGTGGGTTGCATGTGAATCAGGCGAAATTCAATTCAGGTCGTTCGGATACTATTGGGCATGAATGAACATCACGTGTATCGATTTCCATCGCGCTGGGGTAAGTCCTCCGGGATACGTTTATTCTCCTTAGTGTGTAAATATATTTGGAGCATGTCATTCAAAAACGTTTGAAACGACATAGACGGGAGCGGGTTGTTGTTAGGAGAGCAGAATGTATTAGACTCGCGGATCATGTGGTGTTATTGGCAGAGAGCGAAAGAAGTATGACTGAAATGTTAAAAGAATTGAACAAGAGGCGTGAGTAAATTGGAATGAGAAATAATAAGAAAATCGCAAAATGTCCGGTGATAGGTGCAAGAAAAGCAAGAACAACTATAATGTTAGGCAGGAAGATACACAACAATTTAGTGTTTTTAGATAACTGCGACGTGCTATTATGGACGACATTGGAAGTAATATGGAGGTGAAAATACGTATAGCAATTGCCAACGAGACGTTTCATAACAGGAGGCTTTTATGTGGGTGCGTTGATAGGGGATAAAATAGGCAGGCACAGTGAGAAATGAGGTGGTGTTGAGTGGGAGAACAGAGAGAAATTTTAAAGGTAGCAGGATGAGCAAACACAATTGGCATGGACACTGAATGAGAAGAGATTGTTTATTGATGGTATGGAGGAAACGGTGAATGCAAGAAGAAGAAGAAGAAGAAGAAGAAGACGATGAACATACCAGGTGATGGACAGCGTAAGAACAGAAAATAGTTGTGAGAAAACAAGAGGGTAACAAATGATGGGACTGCATGGAGAGCTACATGTGAAGACCTGCCCTAGGGCAGAACACTCATGGTGGTGGTGTTGATGAAGAGGAGACTTATGTAGGACATTTTGCAAAACGCCCATTTTCTTGTAATCCAAATTTAAACAAAACATAGGCAGCTTATAATTTGTAGTCTATAAATGACCGTGAATTGCGTGACAGATGGAACTTGCCAGTATACCAGTTATTAGGACTTATTCCCACTCCACTGACGTATGGAGCGTGCGAACTGTGGCTGCTTAAAAGCCTCTGTGCGTGCTGTGCTTAGTCTCTTCTGGTCTTCACGCTTCCTACAGTTACAATACGTAGGCGGTTTAAGTATATTCCATTCCTACTTTCATCATGTAACGTCAGTTCTAGATACTTTCTAATTAGGTCTCCTCGCGATACTTTGCTCTTCCACGGGATAGTCTGTGTCTACCATGAACTGCCCGTTAGTCAGTAAGTGGAATAATTGGTTTTCCGACACATGTCACCATGTTACTGTCGCCCTGTCTCCACGTCAGAGAGACGGAAATTCTGTGTGCCACATTTGAAGATGAGTCTGTAAAGGTTACAAAACTAGTTAATGGAATTACAAATAGTTCAAAAAGTGAGTTTTTGCAGTTTTCCGTATTTACATTCAATGCACTAGTCACAGGCTCTAGGCGATCCTTAGGGGATATGCTTAGTCGGTTGGGAGCGTGATGTGTCCCTCCGAGATTAATTTCACCTGGGCTTTAAGCGACTCACCGGTCAGCATTTACAGAGCTGCCAACTACATCTCACACCGGGAATATTACCAGGATTAGTTTGCATCGCAGCCTACGGAAGAGAACGCAAATCGAACGAGCATTCGCAGTCATTCCCTCCATTGACCACCATTCGCCTATATTCAACAGTTAAGGATTCCTCCGGAAATATTCCAAGTAGACTTTCTCTGGATATTTTACGTTTCTTTCCAAGCGCCTGCCTGTTCAATTTGATCAGAAACTGTGTGACATTCTCCAACGGGTCAAAAAACCTGTGACTATTCGTGCCGCCCTTCTCTGTATACATTCAGTATCGCCGGGCAGTTGTATCTGATTAGGATCCAAGAATCTCGAGCAATATTGGGGGATGGGTCGCAAGCGTGATTTGTAAGCAATTTCTTTTGTACACCGATTGTATTTTCCTAGAATTCTACCAACGAATTGCAGCCAGCCACCGTATTTCCCTAAGACTGCGACTATGTGACGGTTCCATTTCAAATCTCTAGAAATTTTTACACCCAGGTATTCATGTGGGTTGAGCGATTGCGAATTTGACTCGCTGCACTATACTCGTAGGATAAGGTTATATCGTTTTGTGAACCGAACAATTTTACATTTCGGGAACATTTAAACTAAGTTGTCATGCATTGCACTACACTGAAATCTTATGAGGGCGTGGCTTCTTTCAAACAGAACTTTATTACAGGCAACAGCATCATTTGCGGAAACACTGAAGATCCAAATAGACCGCGTAACCACCGCCCCTTCTCCTCTCCAAATTGCTGTCTCAAAACGGTAAGTCCCATATGTAAACCACCTTCAGAAGTTCGTTCACTTTCCGTATCAGTTAATGTGTTAAAAACTTGACCTGAAGAAACATAACCCTTTGCAGTTGAAGACGCTCTGTTGTAAGAGAAGCTAGTTTTTCGAAAACGTCTCAATATTTATGTACTGAACTAGGTGTTGTACAATTCTATAATTTTCAGGTACATTTGGCGACGTATGTGGATACTGTCTGACAAATGTGTTGCGAATAAAGTGAGTAGTAAAGAAGTAATGAAGTGAAACATCAAGCCTGATGCTGACACTTTACTGCACGAACAGCGAAAATGTAGAAGTGATAAAAGTCTTTTTCCTTTCATCATTCTGTCAGGGATGTCAGAGGGGAAAAAAAGTTTCGCCAAGTTTTGAAATTATGTGTGAAGTTTGTTGGAAGTCGCCACGTGCTGCCTTTCACAAATGCTCGGTGAATATAGTCTCGATAATTTGCGCTCCATGAAATTATGCTGCCTTAGACGAGTACGCAGTTTGTAACTTTTAACGCCCGACTTATTGCGTAAACCTATGCCTTTAAATGAAGGACGGAAGGAGGATTGCATTTAATGTGCTATCGATGTCGAGGTCATTAGAGACGGAGCAGGAGTTGGCAATGCGTCAGGGAAGGGTAAAAGAAGTCCGCCGTTCCCTTTCAAAGAAATCATCCCAGCATTTGCTTGGAGCGATTCAGGAAAGTTACGGAAAACGTATCAGGATGGCCGGATGCGGATTTAAACGTCATCCTCCCGAATGCGAGTCTAGTGTACTAGTTGACAGCTCGTCGTGTAGAAGCTAGCGTTGCTGGTGATGGGATTCCGGGTTCGATTCACGGCTGGGTTGCGTTCTCCGCCCGGGAAGTAGGTGTCTGTGATGCCATCATTTCATCATCATTCGTGAAGGTGGCGAAACTGGACTGTGTAAAGGTTGGGGCTTTGTACAGGCGCTGATAACCGTGCAGTTAAGCGCCCCAAAAACCAAACATCATCATCATCATCATCATCATCATCATCATCATCATCATCATACCATGTACTAACCACTGCGGCAGCTCGTTCGGTATACATTTAAATGAGCAGATTAAGTCAGCATTTTTAGTATTTACATTGACTTCGTTCTTCATAAATGAAAGCAGGAACTACGACAAGACAAAAGAATTGGGATAACGAATGAGAAATACCTGATTGTGCTTCTGTTTGTAGATGACATGATTCACATTCACGAAATGACCTCCAAAGATCTATATACCACCTGAACGAAATATGCAATGAATACAACTTTAAAATTTCTAGTAATAAAACGAAAATAAGTGCACTCCGAGGAAAATACTCAGTCATTTTAAAACTAGTTTTGGATAATCCTGCTTTAGAACTGGTCTCTTAATCGTTCACTTAGGCTACGCTGTAAGATCTGATTTTTACTCTGATACTTAAAATAAATTACACAAATTCTAAGCTGTCTGTGACACTATTATCTGAATATTGGGCAATAAAGTACAAAAAGATTGTTCCGAAATTCTATAACGTGGTCCCGGTTCCTGTATTATGCTATGAAAGCGAAAACATGGTTAAAAAAAAAGCAAAAAAAATCACACGGCAGAGATGAGGTTCCTAAGAAATTCGAAGAGCTGCACAACAAGAAATGATTAGGAATGAAGATACTAGAGAAAAATTAAGTATTTTCAACAGAAACTAAAAAATTCAAAAATATCGTGAAGACTGGTGAGAATGCTACGTCCCAGACTTCCCCAAAATATTATGAACTACAAACGGAATGGAAGACGTGATATTGAAAGGCCTCGGACGTGGGAGCAATTTCGTTTGAGAGACTATCCCGCACGGCGACTACTGAAGTACTTATACATTATAGAATTCTTAAGTTATACAAGCAAAATAAGTAAGTTTTAATGTAGTTTACGTTCACTGATGCAAAAAAAAAAAAAAATTCTTGCTTTTTAAAGTGGGCTATGTTCTTTCTCAGAGTTCAAACTGTCTCCATGCCAAATTTGAACAATATCTGTTAAGCGGTTTGGACTCGAAAACGAAACAGACTGTGTTTCAAAGCAGAAAAGCAACTGAGAGAAAGAAGCGGCGTCGGTTTCTGCAGGAGGCGGACATCATTTTGTAGGACAATGTTCGGGCACGCTCGGTTCAAGTCGTGACTGATTTGATCGGTATATGGGGATGGGGAGCGCCGCATCACGCACCACACTCATCTACATCTACATTTATACTCCGCAAGCCACCCAACGGTGTGTGGCGGAGGGCACTTTACGTGCCACTGTCATTACCTCCCTTTCCTGTTCCAGTCGCGTATGGTTCGCGGGAGGAAAGACTGTCTGAAAGCCCCTGTGCTCTCTCTAATCTCTCTAATTTTACATTCGTAATCTCCTCGGGAGGTATAAGTAGGGGGAAGCAATATATTCGATACCTCATCCAGAAACGCACCCTCTCGAAATCTGGCGAGCAAGCTACACCGCGATGAAGAGCGGCTCTCTTGCAGAGTCTGGCACTTGAGTTTGTCAAACATCTCCGTAACGCTATCACGGTTACCAAATAACCCTGTGACGAAACGCGCCGCTCTTCTTTGAATCTTCTCTATCTCCTCCGCAAACCCGATCTGGTACGGATCCCACACCGATGAGCAATACTCAAGTATAGGTCCAACGAGTGTTTTGTAAGCCACCTCCTTTGTTGATGAACTACAGTTTCTAAGGACTCTCGCAATGGATCTCAACCTGGTACGCGCCTTACCAACAGTTAATTTTATATGATCATTCCACTTCAAAAAGTTCCGCACGCATACTCCGAGATATTTTACAGAAGTAACTGATACCAGTGTTTGATCCTCTATCATATAATCATACAATAAAGGATCCTTCTTTCTATGTATTCGCAATACATTACATTTGTATATGTTAAGGGTCAGTTGCCACTCCCTGCACCAAGGGCCTATCCGCTGCAGATCTTCCGGCATTTCGCTACAATTATCTAATGCTGCAACTTCTGTGTATGCTACAGAATCATCCGCGAAAAACCGCATGGAACTTCCGACACTATCTACTACCTCATGTATATATATTGTGAAAAGTAATGGTCCCATAACACTCCCCTGTGGCACGCCAGAGATTATTTTAACGTCTGTAGACGTCTCTCCAGTGATAACAACATGCTGTGTTCTGTTTGTTAAAACTCTTCAATCCAGTCACAGAGCTGGTCTGATATTCCGTGGGCTCTTACTTTACTTATCAGGCGACAGTGCGGAACTGAATCTAACGCCTTCCGGAAGTCGAGAAAAATAGCATCTACCTGGGAGCCTGTATCTAATATTTTCTGGGTCTCATGAACAAATAAAGTGAGTTGGGTCTCACACGATGGATGTTTCCGGAATCCGTGTTGATTCCTACAGAGTAGATTCTGGGTTTCCAAAAACTACATGATACTCGAGCAAAAAACATGTTCTAAAATTCTACAACAGATCGACGTCAGAGATATAGGTCTATAGTTTTGCGCATCTGCTCTACGACCCTTCTTGAAGACTCGGACTACCTGTGCTCTTTTCCAATCATTTGGAGCCTTCCGTTCCCCTAGAGACTGGCGGTACACGGCTGTTAGAAGGGAGGGCAAGTTCTTTCTCGTACTGTGTAGAATCGAATTGGTACCCCGTCAGGTCCAGTGGACTTTCCTCTGTTGAGTGATTCCAGTTGCTTTTCTACTCCTTGGACACTTATTTCGATGTCAGCCATTTTCTCGTTTGTGCTAGGATTTAGAGAAGGAACTGCAGTGCGGTCTTCCTCTATGAAACATCTTTGGAAAAAGGTGTTTAGTATTTCAGCTTTACGCCTGTCATCCTCTGTTTCAATGCCATCATCACCCCGGAGTGTCTGGACATGCTGTTTCCAACCACTTACTGATTTAACGTGAGACCAGAACTTTTTAGGATATTCTGTCAAGTCGGTACATAGAATTTTACTTTCGAATTCACTGAACGCTTCACGCATAGCCCTCCTTACGCTAACTTTGACATCGTTTAGCTTCTGTTTGTCTGAGAGGTTTTGGCTGCGTTTATACTTGGAGTGAAGCTGTCTTTGCTTTCGCAGTAGTTTCCTAACTTTGTTGTTGAACCACGGTGGGTTTATCCCGTCCCTCACAGTTTTACTCTACACGTACCTGTCTAAAACGCATTTTACGATTGCCTTGAACTTTTTCCATAAATACGCAACATTGTCAGTGTCAGAACAGAAATTTTCGTTTTGATCTGTTAGGTAGACTGAAATCTGCCATCTATTACTCTTGCTAAACACGTAAACCTTCCTCCCTCTTTTTATATTCCTATTAACTTCCATATTCAGGGATGTTGCAACAGCCTTATAATCACTAATCCCTGTTCTGGACATACAGAGTCGAAAAGTTCGGGTCTGTTTGTTATCAGTAGGTCCAAGATGTTATCTCCACGAGTCGGTTCTCTGTTTAATTGCTCGAGGTAATTTTCGGATAGCGCACTCAGTATAATGTCACTCGATGCTCTGTCCCTACGACCCATCCTAAACATCTGAGTGTCCCAGTCTATATCTGGTAAATTGAAATCTCTACCTAAGACTATAACTTGCTGAGAAAATTGATGTGAAATGTATTCCAAATTTTCTCTCAGTTGTTCTGCCACTAATGCTGCTGGATCGGGAGGTCGGTAAAAGGAGCCAATTATTAACCTAGTTCGGCTGTTGCGTGTAACCTCCACCCATAATAATTCACAGGAACTATCCACTTCTACTTCACTACAGGATAAACTTCTACTAACAGCGACTAACTCTCCACCACCGGTTGCATGCAATCTATCCTTTCTACCTGTCTGTACCTTTGTAAAAATTTCGGCAGAATTTCTCTCTGGTTTCAGCCAGCTTTCTGTACCTATAACGATTTCAGCTTCGGTACTTTCTATCAGCGCTTGAAGTTCCGGTACTTTACCAACGCAGCTTCGACAGTTTACCATTACAATACCGATTGCTGCTTGGTCCCCTCATGTCCTGCTTTGCCCCGAACTCGTTGAGGCTGCCGCCCTTTTTGTACTTGCCCAATGCCATCTAACCTAAAAAACCGCCCAGCCCACGCCACACAACCCCTGCTACCCGTGTAGCCGCTTGTTGCGTGTAGTTGACTCCTGACCTATCCAGCGGAACCCGAAACCCCACCACCCTATGGCTCAAGTCGAGGAATCTGCAGCCCACACGGTCGCAGAACAATCTCAGCCTCTGATTCAGACCCTTTACTCAGCTCTTTACCAAAGGTCAGCAGTCAGTCCTATCGACGATGCTGCAGATGGTGAGCTCTGCTTTCATCCGGCTAGCGAGACTGGCAGTCTTCACCAAATCAGATAGCCAGGGAGGGTTTCCTCCGATCCATAGCGACACACATCATTGGTGCCGACATGAGCGACCACCTGCAAATGGGTGCAACCTGTACCCTTCATGGCATCCGGAAGGACCCTTTCCACATCTGGAATGACCCACCCCGGTATGCACACGGATTGCACATTGGTTTTCTTCGCCTCTCTTGCTGCCATATCCTTAAGGGGCCCCATTACGCGCCTGACGTTGGAGCTCCCAACTACCAGTAAGACCACCCTCTGCGACTGCTCGGATCTTGCAGACTGAGGGGCAACCCCTGGAACAGGACAAGCAGCCACGTCAGGCCGAAGATCAGTATCAGCCAGAGACAACCCCGGACTTGCGCCCTTCTGAGCTCAGCTTGATTCCTGACGTGAAGGTAGCGTTCTCGCTTTCCGCGTCTGGGTTCCGGGGTTCGATTCACGGCGGGGTCAGGGATTTTGTCTGCCTCGTGATGGCTGGGTGTTGTGTGATGTCCTTAGGTTAGTTAGGTTTAAGTAGTTCTAAGTTCTAAGGGACTGATGACGATAGATGTTAAGACCCATAGTGCTCAGAGTCATTTGAACCATTTGTCGAACTTTGGGGTATTCGGTTCGGAGCTGTTATGGAGATACGTCAGACAATAGACCGCTCCATTCGAACTACCTATACAACTGCCGTAGTTAGGGGTATCTTGCTCTTTCGACATCAATGGCGATGGCTTATATACATGAGCTGTTCAAAAAATATCCGACCTTTTTTAATTGTTGAAATCAACAATGGTATCAGGGCGCGCATGCGCTCATGTTTTCAGGCATATTTAGCACACATACCTGATTTTCTCCACTACTTTGGAACGCTTGCAAGTGGTACACGTTGGATTTAGTATTCTGAGCAAAATGACGTCTTTACATCACATTTGGCTCCAAGCTTGGCAATTCTCAAGTTGAAACCATCGTGTGTTTGTGGACAAAGTAATGGGTACTGCAGGGCTAAAGGAGTGGTACAACCATTTCAAAGGTAGCCGCTAATCAATGAAGACAGAAGCCAGTTAAGGTACGCCCGCAATATCCGCAAATCAGGTCGTTACTGATCCCGCAATATTGCTGGTGAAGCAGAATGGACGAATCACTATCAGAGAAGTTGCAGTCTAATCTAAAAGCCGTAAAGTCAACTAAATAACTAGGTGTTACAATAACTAACGTCCGCCCGCGGTAGCTGAGTGGTCAGCACGACAGATTGTCAATCCTAAAAGACCGGGTTAGATTCCCGGCTGGGTCGCAGATTTTCTCCGCTCAGGGACTGGGTGTTGTGTTGTACTAATCATCATTTCATCCCCATCGACGCGCAAGTCGCCGAAGTGGCGTCAAATCGAAAGACTTGCACCAGGCGAACGGGCTACCCGATGGGAGGCCCTCGTCACACGCCATTATTATTATACAATAACGAACAACTTAAATTGGAAAGAACACATAGAAAATGTTGCGGTTAAGGCTAACCAAAGACTGCGTTTTATTGGCACGACACTTATAAAACGTAACAGACCTACAAAGGAGACTGCCTACACTACGCTTCTCCGTCCTCTTTTAGAATACTGCTGGAAGATGTGGGATCCTTACAAGATAGGACTTACGGAGTAGATCGAAAAAGTCCAAAGAAAGGCAGCACGTTTTCTATTATCGCGAAATATGAGAGAGTGTGTCACACAAATGATACTGGATTTGGGCTGGACATCATTAAAAGAAAAGCGTTTTTCGTTGCGACAGTACCTTCTCACGAAATTCCAATCACCAACTTTTTCCTCCGAATGCGAAAATATTTTGTTGACACCGACCTACGTAGGTAGAAACGACCACAACGATAAAATAAGGGAAGTCAGAGCTCGTATGGAAAGACACAGGTGATCATTCTTTCCGGGTGCTATGCGAGATTGGAATAATAGAGACTTGTGAAGGTGGTTCGATGAACAATCTGCCATGCACTTAAATGTGACTTGCAGAGTATCCATGTAGATGCAAGTATAGGTGGTCACATTTTTACTATCCCCTGTATGTGCATATCGCTTCACACGACCTTTGTTACCTCAATGTCGATATCGGCATCATTTTCGAAATATGTGAGCTTACTTATATTATCTGTAATGTTAATATACAACAGGAACAATAAGGCTCCCAACACACTTCCCTCTGGCACAAGTGGTTACTTTTACACGTATAGATGAACTCTCCATTTAGGATGAGATGATGTGTCCCCCCTACAAAAATATTTTATTGGCCGTACTTTATACGATGCAGGCAAACGGTCAACTACAATTGTTGTTTACTGTGCGGTAACCTCTAGCGTATCAGAAGCGGTGTAGGAAAATGTTTTCAAATGAGTATACGCACTCGTATTTCGGCAGGTGCACAGTTTTGCCATTTCAATTTTTGCACGTTTTTACAGATACCTTTTCGAAAATTTCGAGCAAAACAAATCGAAATCTTTATTACATCACGAAACAATGAAGAAGCAAATGCGGGTTTGTTCGCAAGCCCGAAGCATTATCTGGTACAAGAATCATTGATTTTAATAAAGTAGCTGTCGATAGGTTTTTTTCGTTGCTAACAAATGTAACTGACAATCACAAACTAATGACTTCTCAAATAACTAATTGTGATGAAACAGGCGTCTCGGTTAATGCTAAAAACCAATCGAACATCGCAGCTTGCAAAGGGAACCGTCCAGTGCGATCGTTAACCTCTGCAGAAAGGGGCGAAACTGCAACCATCCTCATTAGTACGTCAGCAAGCGGAGCTGACATTCCTCCTACGATTATTTTTCCACTAAAGAAGAAGCAGAAAGAGTTTGAGTTAGGACTGACAGCAGGAGGTTGCGCTGAGGTCCACAGCACCGCATGGATGGCCACAGAGTCATTCTTTGTATGGTTTCCACAATTAGTGGTATTTTCTAAGACATCAAAGCACGTCCCAGTTCTCCTTATATCAGATGGCCACTCAGCTCATACCACGAACAATGACGTTATGGACTACGCGAGGGAGAGTGGCGTTTCTTCACCACCACATTGCTCTCACAGACTTCAGCCGCTTGATGTTTGTTTTATAAATCCTCGTTATAGTGATCAGCTTCGAAAATGGCTGCGAAGCCACGCAGGGAAAGTCGTAACTATCTTTCAAATTTCAACGCTTTTTGGTTCAGCTTTCGTCTAAAGTGCAACAATGAAAACCGCTATTAAAGGTTTCGAAGCTACTGCAATATGGCCCACGGACCCATCCATATTCAAGACGCACACTTCCTATCGGCACACACAACTGACAGCGGACGTGATAGGCCGTCAGATGAAGGGGTTATTATATCTGAACAATTGGAATTGCCTCCAACTAGCACACCAGCTGAAAAAGACGACTCAAACGGGCTGGGTAATCAAGGGGACGAGGTTTCAGCGAATCGTTACAATGAACTGCCGCCTAAGAATAACAAAGTTATTGGGGCTAATTGTTCTAATCTTGGGTGCTCTTGGATGACAACTGACAACACAACCTCCTCATTTCATATTTCACCTGAGATTCTGATTTTCTTGTCAAAAGTTAACGAAAGCAAGAAAAGAGCGAGACTGAAAAGGGGGAACAACGTTGTTTTAACTGATTCGCCGTACAAAAAAGAGTTAAAAGTCATTAATGGGAGAAATAGAAAAAAGAACTTTGACAAAGAAGAAAGAGCAAACAGAAAACTTTTTGCGAAAGAGAATAAAATTAAGAACTCAAAAACGAGAGAAAGAGCCTGAAGATAAATGGAAGAAAGAAGTAAGAATACTATACTAACGAGAGTGATTATGAGGTAAGTTCTGACTGTCAGTGTGTATATTGTGGTGGGTTATATTCAAAATCAGTTGGAGGTTGGGTCGCTTGTTCCACGTGCAAAAAATGGACACACGATTCTTGTGCAGGAATAGATAGCGAAGATGATGAGTGTCTCCCCGTGTGTGAATTTTGTAAACAGCCTCAAGAAAAGGATACGATACATGAAAACTGTAGTTTGACATTAATACTCACTTTAAACTAAAAAAAATACCGAGCAAGCCAATATTTTCTGCATTTCCGATAATTTTATACGTTTTTGTAATCACTTGTATTTACCACCCCATTCTGCCGCGTGCAAATGATATAAATTTCTGTTTTTGAGTGAGAAAATATTGTTGTTTTATTTTATGGCAATGTTCTTATATTTTTGTGATTAATACATCATAATGTGTTCATATAAAAATTTGTAACTCTCTTATTTATCAATTTTGTACATTTAATCAAAGTTTTCAACTGTGTACCCCATTATACCTTGGATTCCCCAACGTGTCGGATAAGAAAGATAAAAATACAATCACTACTCGTTTCTTCAACGACAATTTAAGCTGTGTTCTGTGGTTCCTCCCAGAGTTCATCACGATATATTCCGAAAAAAATCATAGTTAACGAACGTTATAAATTGCTCTAGAAACGAAGGCAATCCCAGTTAACATTTAATAAGGCCACTGGTATCCTTCGAAATGCAACAAATCAAAGTAATGCAGAACGTCGTGGGTCACAGCGGATGGGTGGAATCGAAATATGACATTTACCCACGATCGCTTCTTTTTGTCAATTTGTGCCATTAATTTCTCTGCTCCCTAATCTGATTTCGTATCTCCCCATCAGCTATTCGATCAAAACTTTTTTAGCATTCTTCTACACCACCACATTTCGGAAGTTTCTAGTCGTCTCCTGTTTGGGGAACCAGGCATGTTAACTGCTGATTCGCAATATATTTATTCCGAAAGGCAAAAGGAACCCCGAAAACAATGAAAATAATTTTGTTTATTGGTGACTGTACCAGTTTGATTTACACTTAGTGCGAATATGAAATTATTTTATTCCAAATCCTTATTTGAAGGTACTAAAATGTCGGTTTAAATGGCAGCTTGCTATGTAAGACATGCCCACTTGTTTCTCTGTGCCATCTCTTCTTTGAGATGATAAGCCTAGGGACATTTTACCCGTAGTTTTTGAGCTTTTACCTATTGAATACATTTTTTCTTGTCTCGTAGTCAGTTGTTTGCTACAGTAATAACGTTTCTGAACAAAACAAATGCCAAGATCTACCCACAAAGTTTTCGAGAGAAGTTCTAGAAGACTTGCAAGAAATAAAAAAGTAAATATTATGAAACAAATGTTATGTTTTTGTACAGCATGCATACTATAGGAAAGTGAAAGAAACTATGAATTTAAATGAGTGCATGTACGACGTTAAGTGCAATGCAACTTTAAATTTTCCGTAACTTTTCTAACTAAATGTACCTTTCCTCTCAAACCATTTATCCCAGAACCATGGAATTCTAACGGTCAGTTTTCTTACTCGAGGGCATGAAGAGTCGAGGGATATGAAAGGGAAGCAGTGGTTGGGAAGGGAGTGAGACAGGGTTGTAGCCTATCTCCGATGTTATTCAATCTGTTTGCTGAGCAAGCAGTAAAGAAAACAAAAGAAAACTTCGGAGTAGGAATTAAAAACCATGGAGAAGTTGTATTATAATGAACACTATGGTCTTTTTATTTTTGAAATTTGCCTGCAAAACCTCTCTTTCAAAATTTTTCTAAAAATTTCAGTATTAATATATTATTCATGAAAAATTGTCAGCTTGTTGGAAAACAGTGGAAATGCATGTAAGTAATGTTTTGTGTTTCACCGTTAATATAACACAACTTAGAATAAGGATCATATAAATAGATCAGTTAACATGGTGGAGATGGAAGATACGTTCTCACCGTGAATATTGTGTTTAAAAACAAATGAATATTTTCAAATCAACAGCTCATTTCATGAAGTCATAACTAGAAGTGAATAATCTCCACAAAAATTGGTAAGTTAATTACTTTGGTGCAAGAAAGTCTCCATCATTAAGGAGAACGATGTTTTCAATAACTTGCCGGCAGCCACAAAAAGCTTTACTACTGACAGATTTCAGTTTACGAGGAGCCTAAAGGATTTCTTGCTAACCATCTCTTCCGACACCATTAATGAATTGAATTATTTATTAGAACTAGCGCGCGCGCGCGATTGAGAGTGTGTGTGTGTGTGTGTGTGTGTGTGTGTGTGTGTGTGTGTGTTTGTTAGAGAGAGAGAGAGAGAGAGAGAGAGAGAGGGGGGGGGGTCAAATAATACGTGTACAATCAGAAGTGTGACTAAATTTTCATTCCTCGTTCATGATCAGTCCATTTGCGGTCTGTGGATAGTAAATTAGCATATTATTTTCCCATTGAGTATCTCCCCATTATGGATCAATTTCAATGGAAAGTACATATAATCTAACCCTCTTGTCTGCCCCACTTCTGTTGAAGGTTACACATCACACAAATACCTTGTTGTTGTTGTTGTTGTTGTTGTTGTTGTTGTTGTCTTCAGTCCACAGACTGGTTTGATGCAGCTCTCCATGCTACTGTATCGTCTGGAAGCTTCATCTCCCAGTACCCACTGCAACCTACATCCTTGTGAATCTGCTTAGTGTATTCATCTCCTGGACTCCCTCCTCGATTTTTACCCTCCACGCTGCCCTCCAATATTAAATTCGTGATCCCTTAATGCCTCAGAACGTGTCCTACCATCCGACCCCATCTTCTAGTCAAGTTGTGCCACAAAGTTCTCTTCTCCCGTATCCTATTCAATACCTCCACATTAGTTATGTGATCTACCCATCTAATCTTCAGCATTCTTCTGTAGCACCACATTTCGAAAGCTTCTATTCTCTTCATGTTCAAACTATTTATTGTCCATTATTCACCTCCATACGTGGCTACACTGCATACAAATACTCGGAGAAAAGACTTCCTGATACCTAAAGCTATACTCGATGTTAGCAAATTTTTCTTCTTTAGAAACACTTTTCTTACCATTGACAGTCTACATTTTATATCCTCTCTACTTCGACCGTCATCAGTTATTTTGCTCCCTAAATAGCAAAACTCCTTTACTACTTTAAATGTCTCATTTCCTAATCTAATTCCCTCAGCATCACCCACCTTAATTCGACTACATTCCATTATCCTCGTTTTGCTTTTATTGATGCTGATCTTATATCATCCTTTCAGGACACTTCATTCTGTTCAGCTACTCTTCTAGGTTCTTTGCTGTCTCTGAATTACAACGTCATCGGCAAACCTCAAGGTTTTAGTTTCTTATCCATGGATTTTAATTTCTACTCAGAATTTTTCTTTTGTTTCCTTTACTGCTTGCTCAATAAACAGATTGAATAACATTGGGGATAGTCTACAACCCTGTCTCATTCCCTTCCCAACCACTGCTTCAATTTCATATCCCTTGACTCTTATAACTGCCACCTGCTTTCTGTACAAATTGTAAATTGAATTCGCTCCCTGTATTTTACCCCTGCCACCTTCAGAATTTGAAAGAGAGTATTCCAGTCAACATTGTCAAAAGATTTCTCTAAGTCTACAAATGTTAGAAACGTAGGTTTGCCTTTCCTTAATCTACTTAATAAGGTAAGTCGTAGGGTCAGTATTGCCTCACATGATCCAGTATTTCTACGGAATCCTAACTGGTCTTCCCTGAGGTCGGCTTCTACCATTTTTTCCATTCGTCTGTAAAGAATTTGCGTTAGTATTTTGCAGCTGTGACTTATTAAACTGATAGTTCGCTAATTTTCACATCTGTCAACACCTGCTTTCTTTGAAATTGGAATTATTTCATTCTTCTTGAAGTCTGACGGTATTTCGGCTGTCTCATGCATCTTGCTCATCAGACGGTAACGTTCTGTCAGAGTTGGGTCTCCCAAGGCTGTCAGTAGTTCTAATGGAATGTTGCCTACTCCCGGGATCTTGTTTCGATTAAGGTCTTTCAGTGCTCTGTCAAACTCTTCACGCAGTATGTCATCTCCCATTTCATCTTCATCTACATCCTCTTCCATTTCCATTATATTGTCCTGAAGTACACTGCCCTTGTATAGATCCTCTATATACACCTTCCACCTTTCTGCATTCCCTTCTTTGCTGATAACAGGGTTTCCATCTGAGCTCTTGATATGCATACAAGTGAATCTCGTTTCTCTAAAGGTCTCTTTAATTTTCCTGTAGGCAGTATCTATCTTACCCCTAGTGATATGCGCCTCTACATCCTTACGTTTGTCCTCTAGATACCCCTGCTTAGCCATTTTGCACTTCCTGTCGATCTCATTTTGAGACATTAGTATTTCTTTTTGCCGGCTTAATTTACTGCATTTTTGTATTTTCTCCTTTCATAAATTAAATTCAATATATCCTCGTGGTCTCTTCGCGAAATATAAGTAGGAGGGAGCAATACACTGTTTGACTCTTCGGTGAAGGTATGTTCTCGAAACTTCAAGGAAAAGCCCATGCAAAGCTACGGAGCGTCTCTCCTGCAGAGTCTTCCACTGTAGGTTATCTATCATCTCCGTAACGCTTTCGCGATTACTAAATGATCCTGCAACGAAGCGCGCTGCTCTCCGTTGGATCTTCTCTATCTCTTCTATCAAACCTATCTGGTGTGGATCCCACACTGCTGAGCAGTATTCAAGCAGTGGGCGAACAAGCGTACTGTAACCTACTTCCTTTGTTGTCGGATTGCATTTCCTTAGGATTCTTCCAATGAATCTCAGTCTGGCATCTGCTTTACCGACGATCAACTTTATATGAACATTCCATTTTAAATCACTCCTAATGCGTACTCCCAGATAATTTATGGAATTAACTGCTTCCAGTTGCTGACCTGCTATTTTGTAGCTAAATGATAAGGGACCTATCTTTCTATACATTCGCATCACATTACACTTGTCTACATTGAGATTCAATTGCCATTCCGTGCACCATGCGTCAGTTCGCTGCAGATCCTCCTGCATATCAGTACAATTTTCCATTGTTGCAACCTCTCGATACACCACAGCATCATCTGCAAAAAGCCTCAGAGACTTTCCGATGTCATCCACCAGGTCATTTATGAATATTGTGAATAGCAACGGTCCTATGACACTCCCCTGCGGCACACCTGAAATCACTCTTACTTCGGAAGACTTCTCTCCATTGAGAATGACATGCTGCGTTCTGTTATCTAGGAACTCCTCGATCCAAGCACACAACTGATCTGATAGTCCGTATGCTCTTACTTTGTTCATTAAACGACTGTGGGGAACTGTGTCAAACGCCTTGCGGAAGTCAAGAAACACGGCATCTACTTGTGAACCCGTGTCTAAGGCCCTCTGAGTCTCGTGGACGAATAGCGCGAGCTGGGTTTCACACGGCCGTCTTTTTCGAAACCCATGCTGATTCCTACAGAGTAGATTTCTAGTCTCCAGAAAAGGCATTATACTCGAACATAATACGTGTTCCAAAATTCTACAACTGATCGACGTTAGAGATATAGGTCTATAGTTCTGCACATCCGTTCGACGTCCCTTCTTGAAAACGGGGATGACCTGTGCCCTTTTCCAATCCTTTGGAACGCTTCGCTCTTCTAGAGACCTACGGTACACCGCTGCAAGAAGGGGGCAAGTTCCTTCGCGTATTCTGTGTAAAATCAAACTGGTATCCCATCAGGACCAGAGGCCTTTCCTCTTTTGAGCGATTTTAATTGTTTCTCTATCCCTCTGTCGTCTATTTCGATATCTACCATTTTGTCAACTGTGCGACTTCAAGAGAAGGAAGCACAGTGCAGTCTTCCTCTGTGAAACAGCTTTGGAAGAAGACATTTAGTATTTCGGCCTTTAGTCTGTCATCCTCTGTTTCAGTACCGTTTTGGTCACAGAGTGTCTGGACATTTTGTTTTGATCCACCTACCGCTTTGACATAGGACCAAAATTTCTTAGGATTTTCTGCCAAGTCAGTACATAGAACTTTACTTTCGAATTCATTGAAAGCCTCTCGCATAGCCCTCCTTACACTACATTTCGCTTCGCGTAATTTTTGTTTGTCTGCAAGGCTTTGGCTATGTTTATGTTTGCTGTGAAGTTCCCTTTGCTTCCGCAGCAGTTTTCTAACTCGGTTGTTGTACCACGGTGGCTCTTTTCCATTTCTTACGATCTTCCTTGGCACATACTCATCTAACGCATATTGTTCGATGGTTTTGAACTTTGTCCACTGACCCTCAACACTATCTGTACTTGAGACAAAACTTTTGTGTTGAGCCGTCAGGTACTCTGTAATCTGCTTTTTGTCACTTTTGCTAAACAGAAAAATCTTATTACCTTTTTAATATTTCTATTTACGGCTGAAATCGTCGATGCAGTAACCGCTTTATGATCGCTGATTCCCTGTTCTGCATTAACTGATTCAAATAGTTCGGGTCTGTTTGTCACCAGAAGGTCTAATATATTATCGCCACGAGTCGGTTCTCTGTTTAACTGCTCAAGGTAGTTTTCAGATAAAGCACTTAAAAATATTTCAATGGATTCCTTGTCCCTGCCACCCGTTATGAACGTTTGAGTCTCCCAGTCTATATCCAGCAAAATTAAAATCTCCTCCCAGAACTATAACATTTCCCTAAGGGGCTCCATCACTAGCCTAACGTTGGAGCTCCCAATAACTAATAAACCCCTCCCCCCGTGTGCCTGCTCGGACCTTGCTGAAGGAGCAGCCACATGTCCATTCACAGGCAGAGCGGGCGATGCCACACGGCCAGCCTCCACATTGACCCTCCGCCTCGTGCGCCGCGAACGCCACTGAACCCGCCACTCCCCTTGGGGAGAGGGTGGCCCAACCGCGCCCGGTACCCGCGAAGATCTCTCGACAGCAGGGACAGTGGGTGAAGCATCTAATACCTGGGGTGCACCATGCGACGCACCAGACTCCCCACTGCCGCTACACTCCGAGGCAGCAGCCTGAAGACGGCTGACCGCGGCCATCAAACACGCTCAGCTGTTCGCGAAGAGTGGCCAGCGTCCGTACACAGCAGTCACACATCCTATCCATCCTAAGGAATCAATTTACCGAAGAGACTTAATCAACTTTTAAGTAGACTGCTAATTCACTAAAGGCGATTGATTACTGACTAAACTGTGATTGCTAACCACTTCTTGTGGAAAACAATGAAAATAGCACTACCTGTCTCTGGACTGTATTCAAAACAAACACTAGCACTACTGGCACTATGGCTGACTACAAGGACTCTCTCTGACCGTATTCAAAACAAACACGAAATCTATGTAACACTATTACTAGCACTCGACAATTAAAGCTTCCTAAAAGCAAAAACACACGGAAGAAGAAGTGACAAGTAAGAAAAATAGAGTTAATACTTAAATTAAGGTAGCTCGCTGCACAGCAGACGTGAAGCAGCCGGCGGTTAGGGCGACACATGAACTTACAACAAAAAAGTAATAACAGATAGAAATACATGTTCATGAACCTGAGAGAAAATCAGTCCATAAGTTTAAGCAAACGCTATCAGCAGTACAATGAGAATCAGCTTAATTTTTCAATTAACTCCTCGACAGAATAAAAGGAGTGACCCATGAGGAAACACTCCAGTTTCGATTTGAAAGCGCGTGGATTACTGCTAAGATTTTTGAATTCGAGTGGCAGCTTATTGAAAATTGATGCAGCAGTATACTGCACACATTTTTGCACATGAGTTAAGGAAGTCCGATCCAAATGGAGGTTTGATTTCTGCCGAGTATTAACCGAGTGAAAGCTGCTTATTGTTGGAAATAAACTAATATTGGTAACAAGAAACGACAATAAGGAATATACATATTGAGAGGCCAATGTCAAAATACCCAGACTCCCTGAACAGAAGTCGACAAGAGGTTCGTGAACTCACACCACTTTTTGCCCGAACCTCCAGTTTCTGAGCCAAAAATATCCTTCTAGAATGGGAAGAGTTACCCAAAAACATAATACCATACGACATAAGTGAATGGAAATAAGCAAAGTAGACTAATTTACTTGTCGAAGTATTACTCACTTTCGGCACCGTTCCAATAGTGAAAATAGCAGTATTAAGTCTTTGAACAAGATCCTGAACGTGGGCTTTCCACGACATCTTACTATTTATTTGAACACCTAGGAATGTGAACCGTTCAGTTTCACCAATCATATGCCCATGCTGTGAAATTAAAACGTCAGGTTTTGTTGAATTGTGTGTTAGAAAATGTAAAAACTGAAGCTTACTGTGATTTAACGTTAGTTTATTTTCTACAAGCCATGGACTGAGGTCATGTACTGCACTACTTGAAACGGAGTCAATGTTGCACCCAACATCCTTTACTACCAAGCTAGTGTCATCAGCAAACAGAAATATTTTAGAGTTACCCATAATACTTGAGGGCATATCATTTATATTAATAAGGAACTGGAGCGGCCCCAACACTGATCCCTGAGGAACCCCCTCCCCCTTGACAGTACACCACTCAGATCCCTCATCACACTGTATTACTTTCCCCCATTCCCGTAGATCGTTCCCTAATGATCTTCCTGAAACACTTTACAACTTCTGATTCTGTCAGTTCTTTCAGGTCCCATCTCCTTAAATTCCCCACCTTTTTCCAGTTTCTTCAGTTTAATCTACAGTTCATAATCAATATATTGTGATCAGAGTCCACATTTGCCCCTGGAAATGTCTTACAATTTAAAATCTGGTTCCTAAATCTCTGTCTTACCATTATATAATATATATGAAATATTGCAGTATCTCCAGGTCTCTTCCACGTATACAATCTTCTTTCATGATTCTTGAACCAAGTGTTAGCTATGATTAAGTTATGCTCTGGGCAAAAACCTACCAGGCGGCTTCCTCTTTCATTTTTTACCCCCATTCCATATTCACCTACTACGTTTCCTTTTCTTCCATTTCCTACTGTCGAATTCCAGTCACCCATTAATATTAAACTTTCATCTCCCATCACTATCCGAATGATTTCTTTTATCTCATCACACATTTCATCAATTTCTTCATCATCTGCGGACTACTTTTACGACTTTGGTAGGCGTGGGATTCGTGGCTATCTTGGCCACAACAATGCGTTCACTATGCTGTTTGTAGTAGCTTACCCGCATTCCTATTTTTATTAATTATTAGACCTACTTATGCATTAGCTTCATATTAGCCTTCCTAATACTAAAATCTATATCCGATGTCAACAATGACGCCGGTGGATGGACTATCAGGAAATTACTGACCGTCGAGAAAGTCACAAATATAACCGACAAGCTAATGGGCCCTTCACAGGAAAAGGTTTTTTGCCAGAAAACGGGGAAAATTGAAACCCAGCAAATGAGTAAAAAAATGTATATTCACTGACAAAAAAAATAGTGTACGCACACAACTTACACAACAATAGTCTGGGATTACTCTATTACGTAATACAGTTTTTGTGATTGTATCTTGCAGCTTTAGTTATTTTTAATTAAAAGAGGCTTTAAAAGGACAGAAAGAACGTGTTGGACTACGCTAGAGATCGTTCTGTTAGCACAGTCTTTACTTTGTAATCACTTTCGTTGACTTCGGCAACTCTCAACAGAAATCTCCAACCTAACCGAGACAATGTGCTACGATACAGCCGAGATCATGACAAGAGAATGGGCTACATCACACTCGAAGTAAATGTATATAGGTAAGGATCCCCATGACCTGTATACGTCTGTTATAAAAAATCTCCAAGCCACTCTCCTCAAATAGACCGCAATCTTCTCTTGACCTTCAACTGTTACTATTTCAGAATTGAAAACCAGATTCAAAGAAAATTTGGCTACAAGGCACAAAACTAGAAAAATAAAAATAATAAAAGTGAGAACGTGAAACATGTTAGCAATAACCATAAACAGGAGATTTACAGAAAATATAATTGAGAAAGGAAATCATTAATATTATCGACCGTTTAGGAACTCTAGGCTACGAAATGGATAAAACCACATATCGAATAAGTGGTGGCAGAGTTAGTGTGTTTTAAGATTAAATCCAAACAAGAATTAGAGAAAAATATATCGAAGCAAGGCCTCTATTACGAAAAATTGCTAAATCTCGAGACAAATTGTGTCCTTCTGTATTAGATGAAATGTTTTGGCCCCTAGTACGGATGAAACAGTATCTGCAGTATCAACAGGAACTTCGGACATGTGTTTCATATTTCATCCAAGCCTGCAGTCTATAAATATTTAAACAAAATACTAAAACAAAATACCACTACAGGGGAATTACTTACGAAGTAGTTCTTGGTAAAGAAACACAGGACACAATTACGTATGTAGGCTTAATACGAACTACAACTGTGTTTATAAATCGCTGTAGTTGCCTTGGACTAACGACGAGCAAATATCAATATAACCTGTACGCTTTTCAAAGCTGTTATCCATGAAAAAGCCAAACTACGTATCGTGAACAAAATACAATTTAACACCGAAACAATGACATTAGCTGACAATGGGCGCAGACTTTAGTCAATGGGCACTGTTGAAAATTTGTGCCAGACCAGGATTAGCACCCGAGTCCCCTGGTTACGAGGGAGAGGCAATGATCACTGTGTCCGAATTACACAGTGGTCAACAGAATAGCACGAACTGCCCGAGCATGCCGTTCTTTAGATCCAAATTCTCAATTTCTCCATAGACTGCTAATGCACTGCTCCTTGAACATAATCCTCCTCCCTTTAATTATACAGTACATGGCCAAAAAAACAGACACCGAATATATGCAAACTTGGCCTTACGAACATTGCAGACGTCGTCTATGTAACACACGTCAAACTTCAAAGAATATACCAATTCGTTGCATTGTTTACTATAGACCACAAATCAAGTAACGTAAAAAAAGCACTGCGTCTATTGAGATCATGATTCAGAGTTAAAAAAAACTAATAAGTCGCCTACATATTACAGTTGCTGCCGAAAGAGGAGAACCATTATTTTCCCACAAAAGGAAATATAGTTCAAATTACGCTTCTATTTCGGTTAGTTTATGCGGTTACTAAAATTTGCAGTGAAAGTTACATAGTGGACTCTACCCTCCCCCCACCAGAAACGTAGTTATCGTGGCTGTTGTGAGACTTTTGTACACAGTTAGAGAAAGTGTGTTAAATGTGGCGCGGACGGAAACGCTAGGCTACGCTACAGGGCAATCTGCTCGCACAACGTTTAGTCGGCATTCATAATCGTTGGCGTAAACAACTCTCAATCAAATTACCACCTTCCAACCTAACTTAGATCTTGGGCTACACTACCAATCGGCCTGTCATCACAACCAAAAATTCATTGAGGGGGGTGGGGGGATTTCCTGTAGCTCTCTCTAATGTATCTCTAGGCAAAACTGCCAGTTTTGTCAGACTCAACAGCAAGATTTACCAATGGTAAACACTTTTGAGACGGCTCGTAATTTTAGAATAGTCCTCTTCGTCTTACTTGGCATAAATTGTTCGCTGGCGTCCCAGCAGCTAGCTCCCTCAGTGTCTGCTTCTGCCATCGCACCACGCTAGTCTGCTGTTGTCCTAGCAGACCGAACGCACCGCACATCCGATACCTTCGGAACCACTCACTGGCCAGTTAGCAACTGAGCGGAACACTGTTTACATTGTGAAAGGAAAACTATGCAAAGATGTACACTTAAATGGCACGACTGAGTAGCACACACACAGTAATATCTGAGGAATGTCCTTCGACACGCTCAGAACGAAAGTCTTCTCGCGAACGTACAGCGTCTCTGAAAAAAAATCTCGTGACTATATTCCGGCGTTACGGCCAGGTTCTCATACAAATGAGCAAAAAAGGGTACATTTGAAATTCTTTTTGAGACAATGAAAATACATTCGAAAGATCTGTTTGGGAATTACGAGTGATAATACTATGAGCTTAATTTTAGATTTTCAATAAAAAATGGCGCCCGTAATTATGATTTGATCAAGGGCCTGCGAGACTGGAGTACGCAGAGCGCGTGCAGTGTGGCACCTCATATGTTACCTGAATTCAAAAATGGGTAACATCAGTTGATACTACATTATTCCTCTGAAATTGAAAATGGATAACATCAGTCGATAAAACATAAAATTTATGGGAGCGTATACCTAACCGCAATGAAACAACCTTAAATTTAACGATACAGTGCTAATTCGAACTTTGAGTTCGATTTTTGAGGGTTTGTTTCACTCCTTATGCCTACACAAAAATTAGTTAATATTAACAAATGTCATATTATGGCTATAAGTTCCTAAGAAAAGTGTTTACTTTTAGGGGTCAGAGGTAGATGTTAAGAGAACGAACCACTTTTAATTTATGCTGCATGCCGTTCTGAGAAAATAGTTACCCGAAAAAAATGTGTTCAAAGTTTAGGGAAAACATTTAGTTATATTATTACTTCGATTTGCATGAACTGAGTGTTACATATATATTTTTAATGTCGCTGAAAACGAATCTGAAGTCAGATTTTCAATATTCAAAACAGCTAATCCAATACGGAGGGCAACCGATTATGTTTTGACCAATATTTACCAAAAATGTATTTTCGTTATTTACGTTTAGTCTGCAAGTCAAGGAGTATTTATCAACCCTTCCTCTACCTCTGATTGTTCCTAGACAGCAACTTCCTGTTCTTCTTGGCAGGAAAAGCCGATCTGTCAAAGCTGGATATGCAGCACTCGGCAGCCTGCACTTGATATTCGTCCGTATTTTCGGTGAGTATGTTTGCATGCATTCTGCAGTATGAATCATTTTGAGCACGTGCGACACGGGACGAGTTATCATCTACATCTATATGGATACCCTGCAAAACACATTTAAGTGCCTGGCAAAGGGTTCATCGAATCACCTTCACAACTGATAATTAATTGAAACCCTCAGCTGCCGACAGGTGTTGTTGATATACTTCGATGGGGACAGCTGAAAAGTGTGCCCCTACTGGGACTCTAACCCAGAATCTCCTGCTTACAAGGCAGACGCTCAATCCATCTGAGCCATCGAGGGCACACATGAACAGCACGACTGCAGGAATTTATCCCTCGCACGCTTCCCGTGAGACTCACATCCCCAACCGTCCACAATCCGCATACGTAATGTACTTAATAGGTATTTGTCCATCCACTCATTACTGGCTCACACTAAGGTGACGATTCCCGTAAGAGTTCCGGCAACCTGTGCGCATTCGCACAGACCAAGGTCAATGGCTGGGTAACGTTTAACCATAGATATGAAGATAGTAACTGCTCTCGAAAGAACAGGCGCCACTGACGACCTTGCAACTCTTCTAGAATACATGATAGACCGGCCGATGTGGCCGAGCGGTTGTAGGCGCTTCAGTCGGGAGCCACGCGACCGCTACGGTCGCAGGTTCAAATCCTGCCTCGAGCATGGGTGTGTGTGATGTCCTTAATTTAGTTAGGTTTAAGTCGTTCTAAGTTCTAGGAAACTGATGACCTCAGATGTTAAGTCCCAAAGTGCTCAGAGCCATTTGAACCATCAGTCCCTATGTTTACGCACTACTTACAGTAACTTATGCTAAGGACAACACACACACAACCATGCCCGAGGGAGGACTCGAACCTCCAACAGGGGGAGCCGCGCGAACCGTGACAAGGCGTTGGACACATGGCGGGTACCCCGCGCGGCTCATGGCAGCCGTGACACTGCTTCAAACAATGGACTGTAGAAACTTTTGTAAAGCACGGATTAAAAAAAAAAACTTTCTGTTCCAAGAGTCTAGACAAGTACACCTTTAAAAAATGCAACTACAAAGAAATTGAATTTTCGAACGTTTTGAATGAGAACCTGTCCTTATGGAACACCGTTGATCAAATGTCACAGGGATTATATACTCAGGTTTCACATGTGGATTAACACTTTCTAATCAATATCCGGAATGAGCAGGGCTTAAAACTTTGAAGAGTTAAATTTCAAGGGCCGTTCTCTTGTATGCAAATAGTTTCACAGTAGAAATTTCTCTAGTTTTATTTATTAATTAATTTATTTATTTTTTGCTGTAGGTAAAGAAGGATAGCATTGCGAGGAGGGGGAAGGGGGGGGGGGGGGAGGAATCTTGCATCTCCCACCTTGGAATTCTCAGTACAGAATTTTTATTCATTACGAGATTCTTAGCCACTTGCAGAAGTGATTTCGAGTGATTCTGCAAAACTTTTCCTTTAGCCAATCGTAGCAACTATAGGATTCCGTTCCTGCTGCATGACATGTCTCGGAACTTAAACTGACCAACTCATTTGCATAAAGAGCTAGCTTATCATCCGCTTCTTTACTTGCGTAGACCGTTCATGGTCTGCAAAGAATTTCTTACTTTAATCGTTTTTTTATGTCTTTTATAAAATGCAACACTTTCTAAACTTTCTAAACTTAGCGCCGTTGAAGCATGGTCTTTTACTGAATGATCAAAAAGCAATGCTGACAGCTGGAGTCCAAGGTTTTTGTTAATCAAGCCGTTTGTATTCTTGTGGTGATATCTCCGTACAGTCTTTCATTCCCTAACGCATATTTCTTTATATCTAATTGAGAAGTGAAATACCGGTTTTCATAGATGCAGATTTAAAATATTTTAATATAACGCAATAAATATTTCATTAAAATTTTCATCCCCTTATGCTCGAAGTTCCAAAACCAGAAAAACACGTAGTTTTTAAAAATTGTAACATATTAGCCGAATACGAATTGTCAGATATATTTAGCAATCCTTTCATAATGAACCATTTTCTGAAACATCTCACACCCTTTAGGGGTTGGGTTTTCAAAAACAATTAAACACGTATTCTTCTATTTAGAGCCAAGGAGCCAAATTCAAATCTTCATCCATTTAATTCTAAAAATACTTTCATAGTGAAATATTTCATAAAACATTACATCCCCTATTTCACTCTATTAGTGAGTTAAATTTCCAAAAGCAACGAAACACATTTTTTTTACATCCAACCGAGATGTCAAATACCTATTTTCATAGATGTAGCTATAAAAATGCTTCAGTAGTTCTTTAATAATGATTTATTTTCAAAAAACCTTCACTAATTATTTTATCCCCCAATGGAAGAATTTCGGAAAATGCTAAAAACCTGTTTCTTTTTTGTATCTGAGTGAGACACCAAATGTCAATTTTCGTAGTTTTGTAGTTATAGCTTCAATAGGGACATAGGGACATATTTAAAAAAAAAGACTTTCAACCCATGTTTCACCCCCATAGGAGTGAAATTTCGAACAATCTCTTCTTAAATGATGCTTTCAGCGTAGGATTTACACCTTCATCAAATTTCAAGTCCGTATACTTTGCAGGTTGGGCTGGAAGGCTATGGGTCAGTGAAACCTGTGCCCCTATTGCACCTTCTTGGAGGTTGTAGTTCCAAAAACAGTGAAACACGTAGTTTTCTATAACACAATATTCATAGATTTCGCTTTAAAAACTCTTTCGCACTGAAATACTTTCATAAAACATTACATCCTATATTCCACCCTCTTAATCGTTGAATGTATCAAAAACAGGTTTTCATATATTTCATGAAACATTTCATCCTCTGTGATATGGGGTATGGTAGTGACACACCAAAATCACAATAGTAATCCGTTGTAGTTGCTACATATTTTATTACAATCAACAGCATTATAAAATCACAAGGCCAGATCAGTTGGACAAATAATAAATAAATTTCGTTAAGTGGAACGAGACCCGTAAAACTTGAAATTTGAATATGACTAGGTATATATACTTAGGTAAAGCTTTACTTAAATAGCACAAATGTCCATAAAATTCATAGCAGAACTCTCACTACTTGCAATCAGGGGAGAAACAGATTAAGCGTAAGAATACAGATATTTAACGTTCGGCTTGCCAACTTTCCTAAACAAAACTGTATAAAAATGACTAAAACAATTAAGGGGGTCCTTTAATTTTGACTAAACGGACCTTCAAATTTACTTACTCAGTTGATTAATCAACAATATTCTTAGAATGATTACAACTAGAACATGACTATATGACAATACCCTTAAAATAAGGTTGCTTCAATATTTCGTGTGAATTGGCGATAGACGCGAGCAGACCAAGGATTCAAATCAATACAAGAGATCCACGAGGCAGAGAATGACATAGAAATATACTCAACATGGCAATGCAATTGAACTTTGGATGCTATAGTTCAGCACCGGAAAGATGGAATCACGCAAAAGTGACAACATAACCCAAGATGTAAAGGAGAGGACATGGCCTCAAATATCTCTCTGCCGCCGTGGTGCTCTGCTCCCAGTATGCTAGCGTCGACCGCTGCCAGTTATCTCTAACACAACACACATCAAGAGCAGACAATTTTCTGAGACATAAACTACACAACCCTATCTGGAGAACAGGTGAGCAATACAACTGGACTGAAACCAATGAGCCTCCGTGAGTTACTTGGCCAGTGCCAGCCCTTAAACTTTGATTAATAAGATCGCTAAAAATCATACCGAAGTTAAGATGACGAGACTTATCTCCAGGTTCGCCATATTAGTGGCAGAGACAATGAATTGGCGACGCTCTTATCCGTATGTTCGCGGCAGAGTCTGGGGAAGGCAAGGGCCACGTGGAGCCGGATCTGGGGGTCAATTTCCTTCTCTCCGAGACACCCGGCTTCTTCTGCGACTTAGCCGGCAAACAGGCCGAGGACCCCGGGTGGGGACCGATTCGGCAGCAGTTGGCGGATGGCGAGGTCTTCGGGGGGTGGGGTGGGGGGGGGGGGTGTCTTGTGTAAAGGGGAAGACAACCGTGGTGAAGGGAAGGTCTGTATTCCACAGGAACGAGTTAGCATGGCACTCAGATATTTCCACGATTCGGCGGTAGGGGATCATTTGGGGTTCTACAAGACCTTGAACAGAGTTCGGGAACACATGTTTTGGCCCAACCTATATGGCGATGGCATGCGATTTGTTGGCAACTGTGTCCAGTGTAAGCGCGGTAAGGCCGATGTTGGGCCGCACAGAGAACTACTACAGTCGGTTAGCGAGCAGTGTCCTCTGGACCGCGACTCAAAGATCGAAACATCGATCGACGGAAACTGGCGCCAGAAACGCACCAGCTCACTCTATTTCATCCCCTTAGGGGTTGAACTTCCAAAAACACGAAAATACGTATTTTCTTATTTGTAACCTTGAAGTCAAATACCAATTTTCGTAGATATAGCCTTAAAAATACTTCCATAGTCCTTCCATAATTTTTTATCTCAAGATAAAATGTTCACCTACTATTTCACCTCATAGAGGTTAAATTCCCAATAATACTGGAACACATATTTCTTTATTTCTGACCTAGAAACCAGATACAAATTTTCGTCTGCCTAGCTTCAAAATTACCTTAATAGCTACATGTTTCAAAAATCCTTTCATTTCCTGTGTATCCCCCTTAGAGGTGGAATTTCGAAATATGCAGTATAAGCGGTATAAGATCAACAACCTTTCCAAATCTCAAGGTTTATTTTCCTTGGCGGTCTGGACTGTGTGAATTTCATAGTAATGGCCTCCACACACACACACACACACACACACACACACGCACACACACACACACGCACACACACACACACACACACACACACACACACACACACACACACACCACTAACAATGCCACCACCACCTCCTGGGGAAATTTCTGCAGACGCCCTTGTTCCACTGCAGTCATATTTTGCCGACGACCTACATTTAGCAGCGTGGGAGGGATAGTGTCGTGTAACAGACAGTATACTCAGTAGACAACGAACTGTTCGTTGTGAAATCAGGGACATAGGAACCGAGACTGACACAGAAGGTGCTGAAGGTGAAGCACACTAGACTCGTGTCTACCACGGCTTCAAATAGTATCGATTTACTATGAACGGAAGTTCCGAAAAGTGAGCAAGTAATTTTACAGTAAATTCAGTACCGATGGTGAGGATATACAACGAAAAACATTTCTATAATATTTCAGAAATAATGAAACATTCCACTCAAGTCGCGCGGCAGAAAACGCAATGGATATGCTTGCACTTAAGACGGAAGGCCCCACGTGCTTACGCAGGCTTACGACAGATCGCAAAATTCGGCAGTAGGCGTAAGCCAACCTCTTGTGCTGCCATCTGTTATTGATGCCAGGCATCAAGGTCTCAGTAGTTCGACCATCCACTGGAGAGTAGTTGCTTTATAAGTACTCCGTCTTCAGGCCACGAGTGACCTACTGGGACAGCACCATCCGACCGCCGTGTCATCATCCGTGGAGGATGTGAACAGGAGGGGCGGGGATCAGCACACTGTTCTCCCGGTCGTTATGATGGTTTTCTTTGACCGGAGCCGCTACTATTGGGTCGAGTAGCTCCTCGATTGGCATCATGAGGCGGCCTGGATGATCACCCATCCAAGTGCCTTCAACGCCCGACAACGCACTTAACTTCGGTGATCTCACGTGAACCGATGCAACCTCCGCGGCAAGTCCGTTGCTGCAGATATTTTAGAGTAGTTGTTACGTTTCATAATTATCTAGTTTACGGGGAAAATGTAAAAAAGGCGATTGTCACCGAAGCTACAACTAATCTGAATTTCTGGTTAGTTATCAAGTGGTCTTATGTGCAAGCCTGATTTTTTCATCCTTTGCGGTGGGAATGATTCAAACCCGTCATGTTCTTCTTATGAGGTGTTCTATTTATTTTGCACACAATGATCGTTTGTAGTTGTGTTGAGTTACCACCTTGATAAATTTTTGGATGGCGCACGTATCATAACTGAGATCTGCGCTTGCGCTTAATGGCTGAAGGTCAATTAGCGTAATGAGTAGTAGCGAATGTTACAGTAACATGTTTGTAAATTATTTCAGGTAAATTACGTTAGTCGTGTAATATTATCCGTATACCAGTACAGTATATGGGCCAATTACGTTAGTCATGGAATACTATCCGTATAAGACTATGTCACCTTGGTGTCCCGGAATTTGCTTCAATTTTGGAATCCACGAAAGAACTGGAAATTTTCCTTTACACAGCTTTCCATATAATTTCTATTACAGTGATTCGGTCTTGTCTGTCACTCGACTTTTCTGACTGTGAAATAAATTCTATCGCTCATGTGCTTATTACCTCTTCGTGTTTCCATTTGCCGATATTGCGCATAAACACATACATATCTCAACGTTGCTATGTACATTGATGGAACGACACACTTTTCTGTGGCGACACTGCAGTTTAGAGATAGAAAAACTGATCAGTTAAAACGACATGGGTATTTTAGTTCTGAATAACCGATGTCTTTCGGTATTTGTTTGCTCTCGGTTATAACAAGTATCTTTTTATATTTTCCTGATAACCACGTAAAAACAGATATACCAATTAGCCACAGTTGTCGTAGTAAAATTTTTAGTTTTCAAATAAACCTTTTTTAAAAAAGACGAGTAATTTTTATTCGTAAGATTTCCATAGCTCTTAAATACTGCGTTATTACAGAAAAAATAGGAAAAGTGATGTATGCCACTTTAATAACACTGCTGATAGAAACGAGCAACAAGTGAATTGGTCCAACATTGCCGAGACAATACTGTGCCTGTTATACAAGCAGTGCGCGAGAATGGACGCAGTTTCTCGCTGTTGTCGAACGTCAGTTGTAACACAGAATGGCACCATCTGGAAGCCTGGAAGTATTTTACGATATGCAGTACGAGTGAAGCACAATGGTCGATTTGGTCGACTTGCGACATCATACAAGGAAAAAAGTTAAAATTTTACAAATCATTCATAGTTCGGGATAAAAATAGAAAGTGCCTGATCTGCTGCCTGTGTCTACGTTATCTGCTTTTAGCCGTTAACAGAGAAATTAAAACGAAAAAGAGAGTTCTCCTGCCGCAGTTTTCACTCTTTATCGCTGGATTATACGTAATGCCCGCATAGTGCTGTGATAACCGATTTAAATATAATTTTTGAGCAGAGTTCTAAAAACTAAAATCAGTAGGATAATACTGGCAGTTTTCTGTGGTATAGAAGTACTCGCTATATTTTGAGAGAAACAGCGAACAGCGGACAAAGTTTTATTGGACTATTTAATTTAAAGAAATTAGAATTATATTAATACCGTCAGTTGCTCACGGGCGTTGATAAATATCAACGTGGACAAGTGAAAATATGTGCCACGACCGGGACTCGAACCCGGGATCTCTTGCTAAAATGACAGACGCTCTATGCATCTAGGCCACCGAGGGCACAGTTTATGGTTCGACTGCAGGGACTATCTCGCGCACGCCTCCTGCGAGACTCACATTCTTACCTTGAATGTCCATACACTACAGTCGTAGAGTCCCACTCCAACACACTCATTCCTCGTGGAAGACATGTCCATATCCATATAAGTATATGGTTCTGGCAACACCAGCCATGACCTTCTTCTGTGAAGATGCACAAGTATTCCCCGAACTGTTACGGGACTTGGTAAGAATGTGTTCCACGAGTAATGAATGTGTTGGTGTGGGACACTACGAATGTAGTGCGTGGACATGGAAGGTGAGAATGTGAGTCTCGCGGGAAGCGTGCGCGAGATAGTACCTGTAGTCACACTATCGTCTGTGCCCTCGGTGGCTCAGATGGGCAGAGAGCCTGCCATGTAAGCAGGAGATCCCGGGTTCGAGTCCCAGACAGGCACACATTGTCACCTGTCCCCATTGATATATATCGACACCCGTGAGCAGCTGACGGTATTAATATAATTCTAATTTCGTTCTGGTCGGCTGCAGGTCATCATAAATGTATTTGACGTTTTGATTCCATTTATCAAGAAACTGAGAAAGTAAAAATTTTTATCTTTGTTTGATTTCTACGTTTACAAGAGGAAATAATGTAAATAAAATACTGAAAATCGGTTATTACAAGAACTGGTATTGTGACGGGCTTTAACAATTAGGTTAAAGTGAGGCTGGGAAACTGATAAGAGCCGAAAACCAGTTGGTTGAGCGATAACCGACATTCCCACTGCTGTTGTGAGTGGTAAGATTGACGCGCAAGGACATCTAGAACAGTTTCTCAGAAAGGTTACTGCAACTCTGATGTTCTCTAAATGAACGGGCCAGCCATTGGCGTCCGCGAGGGGGAAGGGGAGGGGGAGGGGAGGAGGTGGGGAGGGGAGGATAGGCAAAAGGGCACTTTCACCCGTCGCCCCTAACCATCCTTGGAATCTGGAGTAAAGAGTTTTTATTCGTTACAGTATACTCATACTCTTCCAGATAAGAATTCTCCACAATACTGCTAAACCTTAGCTTTGACCAGTTGTAGCGCTTATAGAGTTAGGGTCTTGTAGCTTGATGCACCTCGTAACTGACCAGCTGATTTGTACACAGAGTGCCAGTTTCAGAATCATGCACTCCAGCCCCGACGCGCCTTCCCCCCTCCCCACCACTGGAAATATTTCTGCAGACTCCAGTCTGCCACTGTGCATATATTTTGATAACATCCTGGTTTTAATAGCATCGAAGGAACAGCATTGTGGAGTAAAGGGTAGACCTAGCACAGACCACACCATTCACAATGAAACGCATCACTTAGTAGATGGTGAAGTACTTTGAAGCTAGCCAGATAGAAACAGAACCTCCTGGCACTGTATCTAACCCAAATTCTAATCTTACACTAATCTCTTGTATGTACCTACCACGCCCTCAAAGAGCCAACGATTTACTATTATCAAAAGTTCCGAAAAATGAGGAAGAAATTGACCCACACTTTTTTCCGTTGTTCATTATTTCGATTACCCCATAAAGGGAATGGACTTGTAGCCACAGGTTACACAAGCGATAAATGGTTTAAAATACATAAAAAGAGATGACAATAGGAAACGATTTTTAAAAACACAATGATGCGGCTTTTACGATTTTTACAGGAAAAAAAATGGATGACAAAATAAAGGTTTTTCAAAAATATGCTGGTGGACAATATTGGGGATTTTTTATCTTTATAGATGACTAGCGGAAAAGCTTGGTGTTGACCAGGCATTTATTTACAGCTGTGCGTCCACGTCCGTACTATGCAGCGTCTGGCCTTGTCCTGAGTTTTTATGACGTATCTCCTGAAACATGTGTCGTACAATGATATAATTTTGTAGGTGCATTCAGCGTCATATGCGGATACTGTCTGCAAAATTTATTGCGAATATAGTAGCAAAGAAGTAACAAATTTAAATGTCACAAATGCTGTGATCCCCACACACTTGGTGTGCAACTAATGTACACAAGATTCTTGGCTCGATCATTATGGCTACCATCACCGCTGGTCGAAATTGGACCAGCTGTGTCGACGTAGTGAAAATATAAATGTGCATAACATGGTAAACGTCCATTCTTCCCAGCCATCAGACCTGATCTACGATCAAAAATATCATGTAAAAGTGGTAGGGGCAACGGCCTTGCCGCAGTGGATACACCGGTTCCCGTCAGATCACTGAAGTTTAGCACTTTCGGGCGTGGTCGGCACTTGGATGGGTGACCATCCGGGCCGCTATGCGCTGTTTCCATTTTTCGGGTTGCACTCAGCCTTGCGATGCCAATTGAGGAACTACTCGACCGAATAGTAGCAGCTCCAGTCAAAGGAAACTACCACAACGAGTGGGAGAGCCAGCTCCTCCTCCACCCTCAGTGAGAATGACGTGGCGGTCGGATGGTCCTGATTGGCCACTTGTGACCTGAACACGGAGTGCTTTCTTAAAGGAGTGCTCCCTACATAAAACTGACAGTCTTGACTCAGGGACTGTCCACGGTAAATGCTGCATTGGACCTACGAATACTATTAAAATAACGGTTTGAGTTCTCTTTAGTTGTCCAATCATCTGAAGTGAGTCCTTATTGAAGTAAGCTGAAAAATAGATTTTATGTTAATGGCGGATAAATTTTATGTTAATGGCGGCAAATTAACTTTACCCTAATGACACACAAGGTCAATGCCGTTCTATCACGTAAAGTATTCTCAGATCGAAATGTTTTGCATTACCAAATCTCCAATGTAGATCCATCATACCGCAATTATAATTCTCAAAATAATTTGGAGCTACGTTCAATGCATATTTAAATGCATCTTTCAAAACAATACCAGAATTCTCATTAGATCATCATTATCAGTGCCTAGAGTATTCCTATTATTTCGTCTACCAAAAACCGCGTCTCACTATGGCTTTTTCAGTACGCTGTTTTGTTTTCCACTGCTGACAATAGAAACGATCTGGCAGATGTGACATTGTAGATGTCCAGTATGCGTGTCTTAATGCAAATAAACCGTCTGGAACATTTACCCTTGAACCTCCCTAGAATGGGATTTCATGGAACGTTATTACTTTCCTGTGTCCATTTCTATCACACCAGCTGATCGCCACGACTGGGGAGAGTGAGGAGGGGGTGGGGTGAAAGTTGGCAGCACTTTGAGTGGCAGAAACCTCACGTTTCCGTCATTTGTTTTCATAATGACGTAGTGCCAATTCGTCACATTGGACGCTTTTCTCTCGGAAACGTTTACATTCATCGTCTGGATATCAATGTCGCCTTCTGAGGTATGCAGTCGCACCACTCTGTACGAAATAGGTTCTAAGCTGATGCAGTTGACAAGTAACGTCGAAATATATCGTCACCTCGAAATATATCGACACCTCGAAATAAATCCACACCCAGAAATAAATCGCCAACCCGAAATAAATCGCAACCTCGAAATAAATCGACACCATGAAAAAAATCGAAACTTCGAAATAAATCGACACCTCCAAAAGACAGCTACATCGAAATGATTAGATATCCCGAAATATATCGACATCTAGACGCATTTCAGCTTACCATATAGATCGATATCTCGAATCTCACGGACCTGTCGAGATAAATCGAGGTATAGAAATATATCGATATCTTGAAATATATTGGTACCTAGTAATATAAAGATATCTCTAAAAATACAATATCTAGAAATTTATGGATTACTTGAGATTTAGAGGTTTCTTGAAATATATCGATATCTCGAAAGGAATCGATATCTGAAGTACACCGATACATGGAAATATATCGATAGCTCGAAATAAACAGACAACCCGATCTGTTTCGGTATATCAAACTAAATCGATATCTCGACATAAACGGATACTTTGAAATCAATTGATACCTCGAAATAAATGGATGCCTCAATATAGATAGATATCTCGAAATAAATCGACATCTCGATATAATGAGTGCTTCGACATAAGTCGATATATCGAAATGAATCGATGATGGGAAAGAATGGACGTCTTGAAAAAAATCTGTACCCCTAAGAAAACGATTCTCGAAATAAATAGGTATATCGAAATATATCGCTATCTCGATAAATACCGATATCTAGTGGTCGGATATATGTTTCAAGTTGACTTGACATATCAGTATAGTTCGATATACATCAAAATACTTTGGATTTTCAATATACCGATAGATTTCTAGACCTCGGGGAAAAAATCGCCGATCCGACCTCAGTGCAAAAACGCAGACCTAGGGAAAAAACGCCGACCTCGGGGAAAAACGCAGACCTCGAGGGAAAAACGTCGACCTCGGGGTAAAACGCCGACCTCGTGGGAAAACGCCGACCTTCGGAAAACTGCCGACCTCAGGAAAAATCCAGTTCCATTAATTTACACAGACACTAATGTATGTCACCATTAGGTTCTCAAAATACAACCAAATTCCTGGTATTTATCACCTCACACAAAAAGTGGTCGTGACAGAAAAGTCTCGTTCTTTAGAAAGTTTAGAATGAGATGTTCTAAATATTGCAGTTTATCCATTTACAATAATCTACAAGCACTGCACAATGAGAAGAGGCTGTCAACCACAGCACTTTGAAATAGTGGACAGCCAGGAAGACAGAGGTTGCATTGCTGTTTCTAATCCTCTGGTGCTTGAGATTTAGAATCCAGGATTGCCTCGAATGAGAACAGCAATAATGGATGTCCTGCACCAGTGTAGAACTTACTCTGGAACTCCACAGAAAATCACAAGGCACAATTATATCACATCATTCTCAGCAAACTACAGAAGCCTCTAATGGACGTAACAACGTTGTCACCTCCTTCACCAGTGAAAGATCTTAGTAGCTATTGAGTCAAGAGTAGGTGGCCAATTAATAATTTGTTGTTCAAAGCTAACTTCAGTGTATATGGGAATACTCAGTGGACATCTTTAACCATCATATTTTACTGTCTAAGATATGTCAACTTCCCAGACTATAAGTATAAGCAGAGCTTGGTCTTTCCCAATCCGAGATTGTTTAGAATGGGTATCAAGGGAATCAGATCCACTGGGCATTTAGAGCAACCTGCTTTAAACAATATGAGCAGGCAGTAGACACAGACACAGAATTTGGAATTTCTCTGTGAAGTGGTTACCTTCATCGTCTGAAAACTTATGTTGTGTGCTGCGCTATGTGGAGGTACTAATAGCAACACAGTAAAACACAGAAGAAGCTTATAAGTTGATGTAATCAGCCTGTAAGAAGCAGTAAACTTTAAGTTTTAGTAATCGATTATTGACTTATTATCCGGCTTTGGTGCCTTGACATTACCGACGACCTTAAGATTTTGCATGAAGAGAGGCCTAAAAGCCACGTTACTCGAGAGAATGTGAAAAGTGTTCATATGTAGTAAAAACCTAAGAAATAAGCCCGTTTTCGTCATTTGCTATCAAATCGACGTATTGCCAGAGCGTTACATTGGCAGCTTTTCTCTCTGAAACGGTTACATTTATCGTCTGCAAACTTATGTCGCGTGCTAAGGAATGCAGAGACACTAAAAACAACACAGTAGAACATAGAGGAAGCTTCTAGGTTGATGTAATTAGCCCGTAGGAAACAGTACAATTCAGGTTTTAGTTATCGATTAGTTGGGAGCTCCAATGTTAGGCGCGTAATGGGGCCCCTTAGGGATACGGCGGCTAAGGAGGGGAAGAAATCCAGTGTGCACTTCGTGTGCAATCCGGGAGGAGTCATTCCTGATGTGGAAAGGGTCCTTCCGGATGCCACGAAGAGCACAGGGTGCAGCCAGCTGCAGGTGGTGGCACATGTCGGCACTAATGACGTGTGTCGCTTTGGATCTGAGGAAATTCTCTCTGGATTCCAGCGGCTATCTGATTTGGTGAAGGCTGCCGGTCTTTCTTACGAGATGAAGGCAGAGCTGACCATCTGCAGCATCGTTGAGAAAACCGACTGCGGACCTTTGGTGCAGAGCCGGATGGAGGGTCTGAATCAGAGGCTCAGACGGTTTTGCAACCTTATTGGCTGCAGATTCATTGACTTGCGCCATAGGCTGGTGGGGTTTCGGGTTCCGCTGAATAGGTCAGGAGTTCACTACACTCAGCTGGCGGCTACACGGGTAGCGGAGGCTGTGTGGCGTGGACTGGGCGGTTTTTTAGGTTAGAAGGCCTCGGGAAAGTGCGGGATGGGCTGCAATGTCAAAGGGTGCTTGGCAATTACAGGACGTGCTTGGATCAAGGAACAGTCAGAATTATAGTTGTAAATTGTTGTAGTTGCGCTGGAAAAGTCCCTGAGCTTCAAGCGCTAATAGAAAGCACAGAAGCTGATATCGTTATAGGTACAGAAAGCTGGCTAAAGCCTGAAATAAGTTCTGCAGAAATTTTTACGAAGTCTCAGACGGTGTTCAGGAAAGATAGATTAGGCAGAATTGGTGGTGGAGTGTTTGTGTCTGTCAGTAGTGGTTTATCTTGTAGTGAAGTCGAAGTAGATACTCCGTGTGAATTGGTGTGGGTGGAGGTTATACTTAAAAGCCGAATTAAGTTAATAATTAGCTCCTTCTACCGACCCCCAGACTCCGATGATACAGTTGCGGAACAGTTCAGAGAAAGTTTGAGTCTCGTAACAAATAAATACCCAACTCATACGGTTATAGTTGGTGGGGATTTCAACCTACCCTCGGTATGTTGGCAAAAATACTTGTTCAAAACCGGTGGTAGGCAGAAAACGTCTTCCGAGATTGTCCTAAATGCATTCTCCGAAAATTATTTCGAGCAGTTAGTCCACGAACCCACGCGAATTGTAAATGGTTGCGAAAACACACTTGACCTCTTGACCACAAACAATCCAGAGCTGATAGAGAGCATCATGACTGATACAGGGATTAGTGATCACAAGGTCATTGTAGCTAGGCTCAATATCATTTCTTCCAAATCCATCAGAAACAAACGCAAAATAATTTTATTTAAAAAAGCGGATAAAGTGCCACTAGAAGCCTTCCTAAAAGACAATTTCCATTCCTTCCGAACTGACTATGCGAATGTAGACGAGATGTGGCCCAAATTCAAAGACATAGTAGCAACAGCAATTGAGATATTCATACCTCATAAATTGGTAAGAGATGGAACGGATCCCCCGTGGTACACAAAAAAAGTCCGAACGCTGTTGCAGAGGCAACGGAAAAAACATGCGAAGTTCAGAAGAACGCGAAATCCCAAAGATGGGCTAAAATTTACAGACGCGCGAAATTTGGCACGTACTTCGATGCGAGATGCCTTTAATAGGTTCTACAACGAAACATCGTCTCGAAATTTGGTAGAAAATCCGAAGAAATTCTGGTCGTATGTAAAGTAGACAAGCGGCAAGACGCAGTCAATACCTTCGCTGCGCAGTGCCGATGGTACTGTTATCGACGACTGTGCTGCTAAAGCGGAGTTATTGAACGCAGTTTTCCGAAATTCCTTCACCAGGGAAGACGAATGGAATATTCCAGAATTTGAAACACGAACATCTGCTAGCATGAGTTTCTTAGAAGTAGATACCTTAGGGGTTGCGAAGCAACTCAAATCGCTTGATACGGGCAAGTCTTCAGGTCCAGATTGTATACCGATTAGGTTCCTTTCAGATTACGCTGATACTATAGCTCCCTACTTAGCACTCATATACAACCGCTCGCTCACCGATAGATCTATACCTACAGATTGGAAAATTGCGCAGGTCGCACCAGTGTTCAAGAAGGGTAGTAGGAGTAATCCATTTAACTACAGACCTATATCATTGACGTCGGTTTGCAGTAGGGTTTTGGAGCATATACTGTATTGAAACATTATGAATCACCTCGAAGGGAACGATCTATTGACACGTAATCAGCATGGCTTCAGAAAACATCGCTCTTGTGCAACGCAGCTAGCTCTTTATTCGCACGAAGTAATGGCCGCTATCGACAGGGGATCTCAAGTTGATTCCGTATTTATAGATTTCCGGAAAGCTTTTGACACCGTTCCCCACAAGCGACTTCTAATCAAGCTGCGGAGCTATGGGGTATCGTGTCAGTTGTGCGACTGGATTCGTGATTTCCTGTCAGGAAGGTCGCAGTTCGTAGTAATAGATGGCAAATCATCGAGTAAAACTGAAGTGATATCAGGTGTTCCCCAGGGAAGCGTCCTGGGACCTCTACTGTTCCTGATCTATATAAATGACCTGGGTGACAATCTGAGCAGTTCTCTTAGACTGTTCGCAGATGATGCTGTAATTTAACGTCTAGTAAGGTCATCCGAAGACCAGTATCAGCTGCAAAGCGATTTAGAAAAGATTGCTGTATGGTTTGTCAGGTGGCAGCTGACGCTAAATAACGGAAAGTGTGAGATGATCCACATGAGATCCAAAAGAAATCCGTTGGAATTCGATTACTCGATAAATAGTACAGTTCTCAAGGCTGTCAATTCAACTAAATACCTGGGTGTTAAAATTACGAACAACTTCAGTTGGAAGGACCACATAGATAATATTGTCGGGAGGGCCAGCCAAAGGTTGCGTTTCATTGGCAGGACACTTAGAAGATGCAAGAAGTCCACTAAAGAGACAGTTTACACTACACTCGTTCGTCCTCTGTTAGAATATTGCTGCGCGGTGTGGGATCCTTACCAGGTGGGATTGACGGAGGACATCGAAAGGGTGCAAAAACGGGCAGCTCGTTTTGTATTATCGCGTTATAGGGGAGAGAGTGTGGCAGATATGATACACGAGTTGGGATGGAAGTCATTACAGCATAGACGTTTTTCGTCATGGCGAGACCTTTTTACGAAATTTCAGTCACCAACTTTCTCTTCCGAATGCGAAAATATTTTGTTGAGCCCAACCTACATAGGTAGGAATGATCATCAAAATAAAATAAGAGAAATCAGAGCTCGAACAGAAAGGTTTAGCTGTTCGTTTTTCCAGCTCGCTGTTCGGGAGTGGAACAGTAGGAGATAGTATGATTGTGGTTCGATGAACCCTCTGAAAAGCACTTAAATGTGAATTGCAGAGTAGTCATGTAGATGTAGATGTAGATGATTTATTAGCCGGCTTTGGTGCCAGTGAAATAACCGACTACCTTAAGATTAGGCATTAAACAAGGTCTGGCAGCCACGTTACACGAGAGAATGTGAAAAGTGTTCATATGTACTAAAAACCAAGGAAATCCGCCCGTTTTCACATCTGCTTTCGAATCCACGTAATGCCAGATCGCCACATTGGCCATTTCCTCTCTGAAACGGTTACATTTATTGTTTGCATAGCTATGTAGCGTGCTGCGGTTTGCTGAGACACTAAAATCACCATAGTAAAACACAGAAGAAGCTTTTAATTTGGTGTAATAGCCAGTAAGAAGCAGTACAATTCAAGTTTTAGTTATCGATTATTGAATTTTTAGCCGGCTTTGGTGCCTTGGACATGAGCTAGGACCTTAAGATTTGGCATGAAGGGAGGTCTGGCAGCCACGTTGCACGGGAGAAAGTGAGAAGTTTTTATGTGCAGTAAAAACCTAAGAAATCCGCCCGTTTTCTTCATCTGCTTTCGAATCGACGTAATGCCAGATCGTCACATTGGCCGTTTTCCCTCTGAAACGGTTACATTTATCGTGTGCAAACTTATGTCGCGTGCTGCGGTATGCGGAGACACTAAAAGCACCATAGTAGAACACAGAAGAAGCTTCTAAGTTGATGTAATAGCCAGTAAGCAACTGTACAATTGAAGTATTAGTTATCGATTAGTGAATTTTTAGAAGGCTTCAGTGCATTCGACATGAGCTAGGACCTTAAGATTTAGTATGAAGGGAGGTCTATGAGCCATATCGCACGGGTGAATGTGAAAAGTGTTCACATCTAGTAAAAACCTGAGAAATCCGCCCGTTATCGTCATTTGCTATCGAATCGAATTAATGCCAGATCGTCACATTTTCCGCTCTTCTTTCTGAAACGGTTACATTTATCGTGTGCCATGCTATGTCGCTTGCTGCGGTAGTCGGAGACACTAAAAGCACCATAGTAGAACAGAGAAGAAGCTTCTAAGTTGATCTAATAGAAAGTAAGCAGCTGTACAATTCAAGTATTAGTTACCGAGTATTGACTTTTTAGATAACTTTAATGCATTGGACATGAGCTAGGACCTTACGTTTTAGTAAGAACGGAGATCTAGCAGCCACGTTGCACGGGAGAACGTATAAAGTGTTCACATCCAGTAAAAACCTGAGAAATCCGCTCGTTTTCGTCATTTGCTATCCAATCGACTTAATTACAGATCGTCACATTGGCCGCTCTTCTCTCTGAAACGATTACATTTATCGTGTGCAAAGCTATGTCGCGTGCTGCAGTCTGCGGAGACACTAAAAGCACCATAGTAGAACAGAGAAGAAGCTTCTAAGTTGATGTAATAGCAAGTAAGAAGCAGTACAATTCAAGTTTTAGTTGTCAGTTATAGACTTTTTAGATGGCTTTAATGCATTGGACATGAGCTAGGACCTTACGTTTTAGTAAGAACGGAGATCTAGCAGCCACGTTGCACGGGAGAACGTGAAAAGTGTTCATATCTAGTAAAAACCTGAGAAATCCGACCGTTATAGTCATTTGCTATCGAATCGACTTAATGCCAGATCGTCACATTTTCCGCTCTTTTTTCTGAAACGGTTACATTTATCGTGTGCAAAGCTATGACGCGTGCTGCGGTATGCGGAGACACTAAATACACCATAGTAGAACACAGAAGAAGCTTCTAAGTTCATGTAATACCCAGTAAGAAGCAGTACAATTCAATTATTAGCTTTCGATTATTGACTTTTTAGCCGGCTTTGGTGCCTTGGACATGAGCTTGGAACTTAAGATTTTGCATGAAAGGAGGAATAGCAGAAGCGTTGCACGGGATAATGTGAAAAGTCTTCTTATGTAGTAAAAACCTGAGATATCAGTCCGTTTTCGTCATTTTTTATCAAATCGACTTTAAGCCAGATCGTTACATTGGCCGCTCTTCTCTCTGAAACGGTTACGTTTATCGTCTCCAAAGCAGTGTCACGTGCTGCGGTATGCGGAGACACTAAAAGCACTATACTAGAACACATAGGAAACTTCCAAGTTGATATAGTAGCCAGTAACACGTAGTACAATTCAAGTTTTTGTTATCGATTATTCACTTTTTAGCCGGCTTTGGTGCCTTGGACACGAGCTAGGACCTTAAGATTTTGCATGAAAGGAGGACTAGCAGCCGCGTTGCACGGGAGAATGTGAAAAGAGTTCTTATGTAGTTAAAACCTGAGATATCCGTCCGTTTTCGTCATTTGTTATCAAATCGACTTAAAGCCAGATTGTTACATTGGCCGCTCTTCTCTCTGAAACGGTTACATTTATCGTCTGCAAACTTATGTTGCGTGCTAAGGAATGCGGAGACACTAAAAACAACACAGTAGAACACAGAAGACGCTTCTAGGTTGATGTAATTAGCCCTTAGGAAACAGTACAATTCAGGTTTTAGTTATCGATTATTGATTTATTAGCCGGCTTTGGTGCCAGTGAAATGACCGACTACCGTAAAATTTGGCATTAATCAAGGTCTGATGAGCCACGTTACACGAGAGAATGTGGAAAGTGTTCATATGTACTAAAAACCTAAGAAATCCGTCCGCTTTCGTCATTTTTTATCGTATCGACTTAAAGCCAGATCGTCACATTGGCCGGTCTTCTCTCTAAAACGGTTACATTCATCGTGTGCAAAGCTATGTCGCGTGCTGCGGAATGCGGAGACACTAAAGCCACGATAGTAGAACACAGAAGAAGTTTCTAAGTTGACGTAATAACCAGTAAGAAGCAGTCAAATTCAAGTTTTAGTTATTGATTAATGACTTTTTAGCCGGCATTGGTGCCTTGTACATGCGCTAGAATCTTATGATTTTGCATGAAGGAAGGTCTATCAGCCACATCGCACAGGAGAATGTGGAAAGTGTTCACATCTAGCAAAAACCTGAGAAATTCGCCCGTTTTCGTCATTTGCAATCGAATCGACTTAATGCCAGATCGAATATTGGCAGCTCTTCTCTCTGAAACGGTTACATTTATCGTGTGCAAAGCTATGTCGCGAGCTGCGGTATACGGAGAGACTAAAAGCACCAAAATAGAGCACAGAAGAAGTTTCTAAGTTTATGTAATAGCCAGTAAGAAGCAGTACAATTCAAGTTTCAGTTGTCGATTACTGTCATTTTAGCCTTCTTTGGTACATTGGACACGAGCAAGGACCTTACGATTTTGCATAAATGGAGGACTAGCAGCTGCGTTGCACGCGAGAATGTGAAAAGTGTTCATACGTAGTAAAAACCTGAGATATCCGTCCGTTTTCGTCATTTGTTATCATATCGACGTAAAGCCAGATCGTTACATTGGCCGCTCTTCTCTCTGAAACGGTTTCATTTATCGCTTGCAAAGCCATGTCGCGTGCTGCGTGCCGCGTTGCTATTGAGATTGTGAAAAGTGTTCATATGTACTAAAAACATGAGAAATCCGTCCGTTTTCGTCATTTGTTAACCATTCGACTTAAAGCCAGTTCGTCACATTGGCCGCTCTTCTCTCTGAAACGGTTTCATTTATCGTCTCCAAAGCAGTGTCACGTGCTGCGGTATGCGGAGACACTAAAAGCACTATACTAGAACACATAGGAAACTTCCAAGTTGATGTAGTAGCCAGTAACACGTAGTACAATTCAAGTTTTTGTTATCGATTATTCACTTTTTAGCCGGCTTTGGTGCCTTGGACACGAGCTAGGACCTTAAGATTTAGTATGAAGGGAGGTCTATGAGCCATATCGCACGGGAGAATGTGAAAAGTGTTCACATCTAGTAAAAACCTGAAAAATCCGCCCGTTATCGTCATTTGCTATCGAATCGAATTAATGCCAGATCGTCACATTTTCCGCTCTTCTTTCTGAAACGGTTACATTTATCGTGTGCCATGCTATGTCGCTTGCTGCGGTAGTCGGAGACACTAAAAGCACCATAGTAGAACAGAGAAGATGCTTCTAAGTTGATCTAATAGCCAGTAAGCAGCTGTACAATTCAAGTATTAGTTACCGAGTACTGACTTTTTAGATAACTTTAATGCATTGGACATGAGCTAGGTCCTTACGTTTTAGTAAGAACGGAGATCTAGCAGCCACGTTGCACGGGAGAACGTAAAAAGTGTTCACATCCAGTAAAAACCTGAGAAATCCGCTCGTTTTCGTCATTTGCTATCCAATCGACTTAATTACAGGTCGTCACATTGGCCGCTCTTCTCTCTGAAACGATTACATTTATCGTGTGCAAAGCTATGTCGCGTGCTGCAGTCTGCGGAGACACTAAAAGCACCATAGTAGAACAGAGAAGAAGCTTCTAAGTTGATGTAATAGCAAGTAAGAAGCAGTACAATTCAAGTTTTAGTTGTCAGTTATAGACTTTTTAGATGGCTTTAATGCATTGGACATGAGCTAGGACCTTACGTTTTAGTAAGAACGGAGATCTAGCAGCCACGTTGCACGGGAGAACGTGAAAAGTGTTCATATCTAGTAAAAACCTGAGAAATCCGACCGTTATAGTCATTTGCTATCGAATCGACTTAATGCCAGATCGTCACATTTTCCGCTCTTTTTTCTGAAACGGTTACATTTATCGTGTGCAAAGCTATGTCGCGTGCTGCGGTATGCGGAGACACTAAATACACCATAGTAGAACACAGAAGAAGCTTCTAAGTTCATGTAATACCCAGTAAGAAGCAGTACAATTCAATTATTAGCTTTCGATTATTGACTTTTTAGCCGGCTTTGGTGCCTTGGACATGAGCTTGGAACTTAAGATTTTGCATGAAAGGAGGAATAGCAGAAGCGTTGCACGGGATAATGTGAAAAGTCTTCTTATGTAGTAAAAACCTGAGATATCAGTCCGTTTTCGTCATTTTTTATCAAATCGACTTTAAGCCAGATCGTTACATTGGCCGCTCTTCTCTCTGAAACGGTTACGTTTATCGTCTCCAAAGCAGTGTCACGTGCTGCGGTATGCGGAGACACTAAAAGCACTATACTAGAACACATAGGAAACTTCCAAGTTGATGTAGTAGCCAGTAACACGTAGTACAATTCAAGTTTTTGTTATCGATTATTCACTTTTTAGCCGGCTTTGGTGCCTTGGACACGAGCTAGGACCTTAAGATTTTGCATGAAAGGAGGACTAGCAGCCGCGTTGCACGGGAGAATGTGAAAAGTGTTCTTATGTAGTTAAAACCTGAGATATCCGTCCGTTTTCGTCATTTGTTATCAAATCGACTTAAAGCCAGATTGTTACATTGGCCGCTCTTCTCTCTGAAACGGTTACATTTATCGTCTGCAAACTTATGTTGCGTGCTAAGGAATGCGGAGTCACTAAAAACAACACAGTAGAACACAGAAGACGCTTCTAGGTTGATGTAATTAGCCCTTAGGAAACAGTACAATTCAGGTTTTAGTTATCGATTATTGATTTATTAGCCGGCTTTGGTGCCAGTGAAATGACCGACTACCGTAAAATTTGGCATTAATCAAGGTCTGATGAGCCACGTTACACGAGAGAATGTGAAAAGTGTTCATATGTACTAAAAACCTAAGAAATCCGTCCGCTTTCGTCATTTTTTATCGTATCGACTTAAAGCCAGATCGTCACATTGGCCGGTCTTCTCTCTAAAACGGTTACATTCATCGTGTGCAAAGCTATGTCGCGTGCTGCGGAATGCGGAGACACTAAAGCCACGATAGTAGAACACAGAAGAAGTTTCTAAGTTGACGTAATAACCAGTAAGAAGCAGTCAAATTCAAGTTTTAGTTATTGATTAATGACTTTTTAGCCGGCATTGGTGCCTTGTACATGCGCTAGAATCTTATGATTTTGCATGAAGGAAGGTCTATCAGCCACATCGCACAGGAGAATGTGGAAAGTGTTCACATCTAGCAAAAACCTGAGAAATTCGCCCGTTTTCGTCATTTGCAATCGAATCGACTTAATGCCAGATCGAATATTGGCAGCTCTTCTCTCTGAAACGGTTACATTTATCGTGTGCAAAGCTATGTCGCGTGCTGCGGTATACGGAGACACTAAAAGCACCAAAATAGAGCACAGAAGAAGTTTCTAAGTTTATGTAATAGCCAGTAAGAAGCAGTACAATTCAAGTTTCAGTTGTCGATTACTGTCATTTTAGCCTTCTTTGGTACATTGGACACGAGCAAGGACCTTACGATTTTGCATAAATGGAGGACTAGCAGCTGCGTTGCACGCGAGAATGTGAAAAGTGTTCATACGTAGTAAAAACCTGAGATATCCGTCCGTTTTCGTCATTTGTTATCATATCGACGTAAAGCCAGATCGTTACATTGGCCGCTCTTCTCTCTGAAACGGTTTCATTTATCGCTTGCAAAGCCATGTCGCGTGCTGCGTGCCGCGTTGCTATTGAGATTGTGAAAAGTGTTCATATGTACTAAAAACATGAGAAATCCGTCCGTTTTCGTCATTTGTTAACCATTCGACTTAAAGCCAGTTCGTCACATTGGCCGCTCTTCTCTCTGAAACGGTTTCATTTATCGTCTGCAAAGCTATATCGTGTGCTGCGGTATGGGCTCGACACGTAAAGCACCATAGTAGAACACAGAAGAAGCTTCTAAGTTGACGTAATAGCTAGTAAGAAACAGTACAATTCAAGTTTTAGTTATTGATTATTTACCTTTTACCTTTCTTTGGTGCTTGCTTGATGGGAAGTCTGGCAGCCACGTTGCACGGGAGAATGTGAAAAGTGTTTATATGTAGTAAAAACCTGAGAAATCGGGCCGTTTTCGTTTTTTCTTATCGAATCGAATTAAAGCAAGATCGTCACACTGCCCGCTCTTCTCTCTGAAACGGTTACATTTATCGTCTGCATAGCTATGTCGCGTGCTGCGGCTTGCGGAGACACTAAAAGCACCATAGTAGAACACAGAAGAAGTTTCTAAGTTGAAGTAATAGCCAGTAAGAAGTAGTACAATTCACGTGTTAGTAATCGATTATTGACTTTTTAGACGGGTTTGGTGCCTTGGACATGAGCTAGGACCTTAAGATTCTGCATGAAAGGAGGACTAGCAGCCGCGTTGCACGGGAGAATGTGAAATGTGTTCATATGTAGTAGAAACCTGAGACATCTGCCATTTTCGTCATTTATTATCAAATCGATTTAAAGCCAGATCGTTACATTGGCCACTCCTCTCTGTGAAACGGTTTCATTTATCGTCTGCAAAGCTGTGTCGTGTGCTGCGGTATGGGCTAGACACTAAAAGCACCATAGCAGATCACAGAAGAAGCTTCTAAGTTGATGTAATAGCCAGTAAGAAACACTACAATTCAAGTTTTAGTTATCGAATATTGACCTTTTACCCTTCTTTGGTGCCTTGGACATGAGCTAGGACCTTAAGATTTTGCTTGAAGGCAAGTCTAGCAGACGCGTTGCACGGGAGAATGTGAAAAGTGTTCATATGTAGTAACAACCTGAGATATCCGTCCGTTTTTGTCATTTGTTATCGAATCGACTTAAACCCAGAACGTCACGTTGGCCGCTCTTCTCTCTGAAACGGTTACATTTATCGTCTACAAAGCTATGACGCGTGATGCGATATGCGAAGAAACAAATAACACCATAGCAGAACACAGAAGAAGCTTCTAAGCTGATGTAATAGCTAGTAAGAAGTATTACAATTCACGTATTAGTTATCGATTATTGTCCCTTTAGCCGTCTTTGGTGTCTTGTACATGAGCTAGGACATTAAGATTTTGCATGAAAGGAGGACCAGCAGCCGCGTTGCTCGGGAGAATGTGATAAGTGTTGATAAGTAGTAAAAACCTGAGAAATCCGTCCGTTTTCCTCATCTGTTATCAAATCGTCTTAAAGCCAGAACGTTACATTGGCCGCGATTCTCTTTGTAACGGTTACATTTATCGTCTGCACAGCTATGTCGGGTGCTGTGGTATGCTTAGACAATAAATGCACCATAGTAGAACACAGAAGAAGCTTCTAAGTTGATGTAATAGCCAGTAAGAAATAGTACAATAACGTTTTAGATATCGATTATTCACTTTTTAGCTGGGTTTGGGGCCTTGGACATGAGCTAGGACCTTCAGATTTTGCATCTAAGGAGGTCTAGCAGCTGCGTTGCACGGGAGAATGTGAAAAGTGTTCATATATAGTAAAAACCTGAGATATCCGTCCGTTTTCGTCATTTGTTATCGAATCGACTTAAAGCCAGATCGTAACACTGGCCGCTCTTCTCTCTGAAACGGTTACATTTATCCTCTGCAAAGCTATGTCGAGTGCTGCGGTATGCAGAGATACAAAAAGCACCATAGTAGAACACAGAAGATGCTTCTAAGTTGATGTAATAGCCAGTAAGAAGTAGTACAATTCAAGTTTTAGTTATCGATTATTGACTATTTAGCCGTCTTTCGTGCCTTGGACATAAGCTGTGACATTAAGATTTGCGCATGAATGGAGGACTAGCAGCTGCGTTGCACAGGCGAGAATGTGAAAAGTGTTGATAAGTAGTAAAAACCTGACAAATCCGTCCGTTTTCCTCATCTGTTATCAAATCGACTTAAAGCTAGGACGTTACATTTGCCGCTATTCACTCTGTAACGGTTACATTTATCGTCTCCAAAGCTATGTCGCGTGCTGTGGTATGCGGAGACAATATAGGCACCATAGTAGAAAAGAGATGAAACTTCTAAGTTGATGTAATAGCCAGTAAGAAGTAGTACAATAACGTTTTAGATACCGATTATTGACTTTTTAGCTGGCTTTGGGGCCTTGGACATGAGCTAGGACCTTAAGATTTTGCATCAAAGGAGAACTATAAGCTGCGTTGAACAACTACAGGGTAAACTAAACAGCACTCTCATTTGTTTTCCATTTCTATATCCATATCAAATCTTTGCTAAAAATCTGCACTGCTTAATTACGTCCGTCGTTTTAGGTCTATTTTCGAATTTCACATACTCTTTGCCGTCCATGTACCTAAGAAAAATCATCATAGAAATTGCTGAGTGTGTCATGCCTTAAGCTGCATCCAGGATTAGAAAGCTAAGGTGATGGTTCCCTTTAGAAAAACTGTAGAAAAGGACTTTCTTTGAGTGTTTCTAGTAAGTAAATACTTGAAAGGCATGATACTGTACCAGGTGCACTCTTGTATACAATTTAGCGACCAGAGCAGATACAAAAGTAGTTGAGCTGCACATAGATTGGTGGAAAAGCCAGTAGACAGTGCTCCATCTTCACCCGTGTCCACATGCAGATCTGGCCATGAGTAACTGGAAATTCCATCAAATTCTATTCACAAACCTTTCGATGCATACACCACATGAGTACCAGATTCACTTATTTCCATCTTTCTTGCAAGGTTAAATATTAGGAATATGCCAGTTACATGCCATATTCTGCAGACAAAATTACTTATTTTAACATAATGGTACAATAATAAATTACAGAAGTTCAAAGTACCATAACATTAGATTTGGTATGTTTAATTGTATTTTCTTCAAATATTTGACTTATTGCATTTGTCCGTAAACCTCTGTGAATTAAAGTAACTATTTTACTGAGAGGTGCACGTTAGAATGTGAAAAGTATGATATGTAGTAAAAACCTGAGAAATCCGTCCGTTTTCGTCATTTGTTATCGCATCGACTTAAAGCCAGATCGTCACATTGGCCGCTCTTCTCTCTGAAACGGTTGTACTTATCGTCTGCAAAACTATGTCGCGTGCTGCGGTATGCGGAGAAACTAAAACCACCGTAGGAGAACACACATGAAGCTTCTAAGTTGATGTAATAGCCAGTAAGAAGTAGTACAATTCAAGTTTTAGGTATTGATTACTGACTTTTTAGCTGGCTTTGGTGCCTTGGACATGAGCTAGGACCTTAAGATTCTGCATGAAAGGAGGACTAGCAGCCGAGTTTCACGGGAGAATGTGAAAAGTGTTCATATCTAGTAAAAACCTGAGAAATCCGTCCGTTTTCGTCATTTGTTATCGAATCGACTTAAAGTCAGATCGACACATTGGCCGCTCTTCTCTCTGAAACGGATGTACTTATCGTCTGCAAAGCTTTGTCGCGTGCTGCGGTATGCTGAGACACTACAAGCACCAAAGTAGAACACAGATGAAGCTTCTAAGTTGAGGTAATAGCCAGTAAGAGGTAGTACAATTCAAGTTTTAGGTATTGAATATTGAACTTTTAGCTGGCTTTGGTGCCTTGGACATGAGATAGGACCTTAAGATTCTGCATGAAAAGAGGACTAGCAGCCGAGTTGCACGGGAGAATGTGAAAAGTGTTCATATGTAATAAAAACCTGAGACATCCGTCCGTTTTCGTCATTTGTTATCGAATCGACGTAAAGCCAGATCGTCACATTGGCCGCTCTTCTCTCTGAAACGGTTGTACTTATCGTCTGCAAAACTATGTCGCGTGCTGCGGTATGCGGAGAAACTAAAACCACCGTAGGAGAACACACATGAAGCTTCTAAGTTGATGTAATAGCCAGTAAGAAGTAGTACAATTCAAGTTTTAGGTATTGATTATTGACTTTTTAGCTGGCTTTGGTGCCTTGGACATGAGCTAGGACCTTAAGATTCTGCATGAAAGGAGGACTAGAAGCCGAGTTGCACGGGAGAATGTGAAAAGTGTTCATATGTAGTAAAAACCTGAGAAATCCGTCCGTTTTCGTCATTTGTTATCGAATCGACTTAAAGCCAGATCGACACATTGGCCGCTCTTCTCTCTGAAACGGTTGTACTTAGCGTCTGCAAAGCTTTGTCGCGTGCTGCGATATGCGGAGACACTACAAGCACCAAAGTAGAACACAGATGAAGCTTCTAAGTTGAGGTAATAGCCAGTAAGATTTAGTACAATTCAAGTTTTAGGTATTGAATATTGACCTTTTAGCTGGCTTTGGTGCCTTGGACATGAGCTAGGACCTTAAGATTCTGCATGAAAGGAGGACTAGCAGCCGAGTTGCACGGGAGAATGTGAAAAGTGTTCATATGTAGTAAAAAAAGGAGACATCCGTCCGTTTTCGTCATTTGTTATCGAATCGACTTAAAGCCACATCGTCACATTGGCCGCTCTTCTCTCTGAAACGGTTGTACTTATCATCTGCAAAACTATGTCGCGTGCTGCGGTATGCGGAGAAACTAAAAGCACCGTAGTAGAACACAGCTGAAGCTTCTAAGTTGATGTAATAGCCAGTAAGAAGTAGTACAATTCAAGTTTTAGGTATCGCTTATTGACTTTTTAGCTGGCTTTGGTGCCTTGGACATGAGCTAGGATCTTAATATTCTGCATGAAAGGAGGACTAGCAGCCGAGTTGCACGGGAGAATGTGAAAAGTGTTCATATGTAGTAAGAACCTGAGAAATCCGACCATTTTCGTCATTTGTTATCGAATTGACTTAAAGACAGATCGTCACATTAGCCGCTCTTCTCTCTGAAACGGTTGTACTTATCGTCTGCAAAGCTATGTCGCGTGCTGCGGTATGCGGAGACACTAAAATCACCACAGTAGAACACAGATGAAGCTTCTAAGTTGATGTAACAGCCAGTAAGAAGTAGTACAATTCAAGTTTTAGGTATTGAATATTGACCTTTTTGCTGGCTTTGGTGCCTTGGACATGTGCTAGGACCTTAAGATTCTGCATGAAAGGAGGACTAGCTGCCGAGTTGCACGGGAGAATGTGAAAAGTGTTCATATGTAGTAAAAACCTGAGAAATCCGTCCGTTTTCGTCATTTGATATCGAATAGACTTAAAGCCAGATCGTCACATTGGCCGCTCTTCTCTCTGAAACGGTTGTACTTATCGTCTGCAAAGCTATGTCGCGAGCTGTGGTATGCGGAGACACTAAAATCACCATAGTAGGAATAGATGAAGCATCTAAGTTGATGTAATAGCCAGTAAGAAGTAGTACAATTCAAGTTTTGGGTATCGATTATTGACTTTTTAGCTGGCTTTGGTGCCTTGGACATGAGCTAGGACCTTAAGATTCTGCATGAAAGGAGGACTAGCAGCCGAGTTGCACGGGAGAATGTGAAAAGTGTTCATATGTAATAAAAACCTGAGAAATCCGTCCGTTTTCGTCATTTGTTATCGAATTGACTTAAAGCCAGATCGTCACATTGGCCGCTCTTCTCTCTGAAACGGTTGTACTTATCGTCTACAAAGCTATGTCGCGTGCTGCGGTATGCGGAGACACTAAACGCACCATAGTAGAACACAGATGAAGCTTCTAAGTTAATGTAATAGCCAGTAAGAAGTAGTACAATTCAAGTTTTAGGTATCGATTATTGACTTTTTAGCTGGCTTTGGTGCCTTGGACATGAGCTAGGACCTTAAGATTCTGCATGAAAGGAGGACATGCAGCCGAGTTGCACGGGAGAATGTGAAAAGTGTTCATATGCAGTAAAAACCTGAGACATCCGTCCGTTTTCTTCATTTGTTATCGAATCGACTTAAAGCCAGATCGTCACATTGGCCGCTCTTCTCTCTGAAACGGTTGTACTTATCGTCTGCAAAGCTATGTCGCGTGCTGCGGTATGCTGAGACACTAAAAGCACCATAGTAGAACACAGATGAAGCTTCTAAGTTGATGTAATAGCCAGTAAGAAGTAGTACAATTCAAGTTTCAGGTACTGAATATTGAATTTTTAGCTGGCTTTGGTGCCTTGGACATGAGCTAGGACCTTAATATTCTGCATGAAAGGAGGACTAGCAGCCGAGTTGCATGAGAGAATGTGAAAAGTGTTCAAATGTAGTAAAAACCTGAGAAATACGTCTGTTTTCGTCATTGGTTATCGAATCGACTTAAAGCCAGATCGTCACATTGGCCGTTCTTCTCTCTGAAACGCTTGTACTTATCGTCTGCAAAACTATGTCGCGTGCTGCGGCATGCGGAGAAACTAAAAGCACCGTAGTAGAACACAGATGAAGCTTCTAAGTTGATGTAATAGCCAGTAAGATGCAGTACAATTCAAGTTTTAAGTATTGATTATTGACTTTTTAGCTGGCTTTGGTGCCTTGGACATGAGCTAGGACCTTAAGATTCTGCATGAAAGGAGGACTAGCAGCCGAGTTGCACGGGAGAATGTGAAAAGTGTTCATATGTAGTAAAAACCTGAGAAATCCGTCCGTTTTCGTCATTTGTTATCGAATCGACTTAAAGCCAGATCGTCACATTGGCCGCTCTTCTCTCTGAAACGGTTGTACTTATCGTCTGCAAAGCTATGTCGCGTACTGCGGTATTTGGAGACACTAAAAGCACCATAGTAGAACACAGATGAAGCTTCTAAAATGATGTAATTGCCAGTAAGAAGTAGTACAATTCAAGTTTTAGGTATCGGTTATTGACTTTTTAGCTGGCTTTGGTGCCTTGGACATGAGCTAGGACATTAAGATTCTGCATGAGAGGAGGACTAGCAGCCGAGTTGCACGGGAGAATGTGAAAAGTGTTCATATGTAGTAAATACCTGAGAAATCCGTCCGTTTTCGTCATTTGTTATCGCATCGACTTAAAGCCATATCGACACATTGGCCGCTCTTCTCTCTGAAACGGTTGTACTTATCGTCTGCAAAGCTCTGTCGCGTGCTGCGGTATGCTGAGACACTACAAGCACCATAGTAGAACACAGATGAAGCTTCTAAGTTAGTGTAATAGCCAGTAAGAGGTAGTACAATTCAAGTTATAGGTATTGAATATTGACGTTTTAGCTGGCTTTGGTGCCTTGGACATGAGCTAGGACCTTAAGATTCTGCATGAAAGGAGGACTAGCAGCCGAGTTGCACGGGAGAATGTGAAAAGTGTTCATATGTAGTAAAAACCTGAGACATCCGTCCGTTTTCGTCATTTGTTATTGAATCGATGTAAAGCCAGATCGTCACATTGGCCGCTCTTCTCTCTGAAACGGTTGTACTTATCGTCTGCAAAGCTATGTCGCGTGCTGCGGTATTCGGAGACACTAAAAGCACCACAGTAGAACACAGATGTAGCTTCTAAGTTGATGTAATATCCAGTAAGAAGTAGTACAATTCAAGATTTAGGTATCGATTATTGACTTTTTAGCTGTCTTTGGTGCCTTGGACATGAGCTGTTACCTTAAGATTCTGCATGAAAGGAGGACTAGCAGCCGAGTTGCACGGGAGAATGTGAAAAGTGTTCATATGTAGTAAAAACCTGAGAAATCCGTCCGTTTTCGTCATTTGTTATCGAATCGACTTAAAGCCAGATCGTCACATTGGCCGCACTTCTCTCTGAAACGGTTGTACTTTTCGTCTGCAAAGCTATGTCGCGTGCTGCGATATGCTGAGACACTAAATGCACAATAGTAGAAACAGATCAAGCTTCTAAGTTGATGTAATAGCCAGTAAGAAGTAGTACAATTCAAGTTTCGGTATTGAATATTGACCTTTTAGCTGCCTTTGGTGCCTTGGACATGAGCTAGGACCTTAAGATTCTGCATGAAAGGAGGACTAGCAGCCGAGTTGCACGGGCGAATGTGAAAAATGTGCATATGTAGTAAAAAAATGAGACATCCGTCCGTTTTCGTCATTTGTTATCGAATCGACTTAAAGCCAGATCGTCACATTGGCCGCTCTTCTCTCTGAAACGGTTGTACTTATCGTCTGCAAAACTATGTCGCGTGCTGCGGTATGCGGAGAAACTAAAAGCACCGTAGTAGAACACAGATGAAGCTTCTAAGTTGATGTAATAGCCAGTAAGAAGTAGTACAATTCAAGTTTTAGGTATCGGTTATTGACTTTTTACCCTTCTTTGGTGCCTTGGACACGAGCTAGGAACTTAAGATTTTGCATGAATGAGGACTAGCAGCCGAGTTGCACGGGAGAATGTGAAAAGTGTTCATATGTAGTAAAACCTGAGATATACGTCCGTTTTCGTCATTTGTTATCGAATCGACTTAAAGCCAGATCGTCACATTGGTCGCTCTTCTCACTGAAACGGTTGTACTTATCGTCTGCATAGCTATGTCGCGTGCTGCGGTATGTGGAGACACTAAAAGCACCTTAATAGAACACAGATGAAGCTTCTAAGTTGATGTAATACCCAATAAGAGGTAGTACAATTCAAGTTTTAGGTATCGAATATTGAGTTTTTAGCTGGCTTTGGTGCCTTGGACATGAGCTAGGACCTTAAGATTCTGCATGAAAGGAGGACAAGCAGCCGAGTTGCACGGGAGAATGTGAAAAGTGTTCATATGTAGTAATAACCTGAGAAATCCGTCCTTTTTCGTCATTTGTTATCGAATCGACTTAAAGCCAGATCGTCACATTGGCCGCTCTTCTCTCTGAAGCGGTTGAACTTATCGTCTGCAAAGCTATGTCACGTGCTGCGGTATGTGGTGACACTAAAATCACCGCAGTAGAACACAGATGAAGCTTCTAAGATGATGTAATATCCAGTAAGAAGTAGTACAATTCAAGTTTTAGGTATCGATTATTGATTTTCAGCTGGCTTTGGTGCATTGGACATGAGCTAGGACCTTAAGATTCTGCATGAAAGGAGGACTAGCAGCCGAGTTCCACGGGAGAATGTGAAAAGTGTTCATATGTAGTAAAAACCTGAGAAATCCGTCCGTTTTCGTTATTTGTTATCGAATCGACTTAAAGCCAGATGGTCACATTGGCCGCTCTTCTCTCTGAAACGTTTGTACATATCGTCTGCAAAGCTATGTCGCGTGCAGCGGTATGTGGAGACACTAAAATCACCATAGTAGAACACAGATGAAGCATCTAAGTTGATGTAATAGCCAGTAAGAAGTAGTACAATTCAAGTTTTAGGAATCGATTATTGACTTTTTAGCTAGCTTTCGTGCCTTGGACATGAGCTAGGACTTTAAGATTCTGCATGTAAGGAGGACTAGCAGCCGAGTTGCACGGGAGAATGTGAATAGTGTTCATATGTAGTAAAAACCTGAGAAACCCGTCCGTTTTCGTCATTTGTTATCGAATCGACTTAAAGCCAGGTCGTCACATTGGCCGCTCTTCTCTCTGAAACGGTTGTACTTATCGTCTGCAAAGCTATGTCGCCTACTGCGGTATTCGGAGACACTAAAAGCACCATAGTAGAACACAGATGAAGCTTCTAAGATGATGTAATAGGCAGTAAGAAGAAGTACAATTCAAGTTTTAGGTATCGGTTATTGACTTTTTTGCAGGCTTTGGTGCCTTGGACATGAGCTAGGACCTTAAGATTCTGCATGAAAGGAGGACTAGCAGCCGAGTCGCACGGGAGAATGTGAAAAGTGTTCATATGTAGTACAAACCTGAGAAATCCGTCCGTTTTCGTCATTTGTTATCGAATCGACTTAAAGCCAGATCGTCACATTGGCCGCTCTTCTCTCTGAAACGGTTCTACTTATCGTCTGCAAAGCTATGTCGCGTGTTGCCGTAGGCGGAAACAGGAAAAAGACCATAATAGAACACAGATGAAGCTTCTAAGTTGATGTAATAGCCAGTAAGAAGTAGTCCAATTCAAGTTTTAGGTATCGATTATTGAGTTTTTAGCTGGCTTTGGTGCCTTGGACATGAGCTAGGACCTTACGATTCTGCATGAAAGGAGGACTAGAAGCCGAGTTGCACGGGAGAATGTGAAAAGTGTTCATATGTAGTAAAAACCTTAGAAATCGGTCCGTTTTCGTCATTTGTTATCGAATCGACTTAAAGCCAGATCGTCACAATGGCCGCTCTTCTCCCTGAAACGGTTGTACTTATCGTCTGCAAAGCTATGTCGCGTGCTGTGATATGCTGAGACACTAAAAGCACCATAGTAGAATACAGATCAAGCTTCTAAGTTGATGTAATAGCCAGTAAGAGGCAGTACAATTCAAGTTTTAGGTATTGAATATTGACCTTTTAGTTGGCTTTGGTGCCTTGGACATGAGCTAGGACCTTAAGATTCTGCATGAAAGGAGGACTAGCAGCCGAGTTGTACGGGAGAATGTGAAAAATGTTCATATGTAGTAAAAAAATGAGACATCCGTCCGTTTTCGTCATTTGTTATCGAATCGACTTAAAGCCACATCGTCACATTGGCCGCACTTCTCTCTGAAACGGTTGTACTTATCGTCTGCAAAACTATGTCGCGTGCTGCGGTATGCGGAGAAACTAAAAGCACCAAAGTAGAACACAGATGAAGCTTCTAAGTTGATGTAATAGCCAGTAAGAAGTAGTACAATTCAAGTTTTAGGTATTGATTATTGACTTTTTAGCTGGTTTCGGTGCCTTGGACATGAGCTAGGACCTTAATATTCTGCATGAAAGGAGGACTAGCAGCCAAGTTGCACGGGAGAATGTGAAAAGTGTTCATATGTAGTAAAAACCTTAGAAATCCGTCCGTTTTCGTCATTTGTTATCGAATCGACTTAAAGCCAGATCGTCACATTGGTCGCTCTTCTCTCTGAAACGGTTGTACTTGTCGTCTGCAAAACTATGTCACGTGCTGCGGTAAGCGGAGACACTAAAATCACCACAGTAGAACACAGATGAAGCTTATAAGTTGATGTAATAGCCAGTAAGAAGTAGTACAATTCAAGTTTTATGTATTGAATATTGACCTTTTTGCTGGCTTTGGTGCCTTGGACATGTGCTAGGACCTTAAGATTCTGCATGAAAGGAGGACTAGCAGCTGAGTTGCACGGGAGAATGTTAATAGTGTTCATATGTAGTAAAAACCTGAGAAATCCGTCTGTTTTCGTCATTTGTTATCGAATCGACTTAAAGCCAGATCGTCACATTGGCCGCTCTTCTCTCTGAAACGGTTGTACTTATCGTCTGCAAAGCCATGTCGCGTACTGCGGTATTCGGAGACACTAAAAGCACGATAGTAGAACACAGATGAAGCTTCTAAGATGATGTAATAGCCGGTAAGAAGAAGTACAATTCAAGTTTTAGGTATCGGTTATTGACTTTTTAGCTGGCTTTGGTGCCTTGGACATGAGCTAGGACCTTAAGATTCTGCATGAATGGAGGACTAGCAGCCGAGTTGCACGGGAGAATGTGAAAAGTGTTCATATGTAGTACAAACCTGAGAAATCCGTCCGTTTTCGTCATGTGTTATCGAGTCGACGTAATGCCAGATCGTCACATTGGCCGCTCTTCTCTCTGAAACGGTGGTACTTATCGTCTGCAAAGCTATGTCGCGTGTTGCCGTAGGCGGAAACAGGAAAAGCACCATAATAGAACACAGATGAAGCTTCTAAGTTGATGTAATACCCAGTAAGAAGTAGTCCAATTCAAGTTTTAGGTATCGATTATTGACTTTTTAGCTGGCTTAGGTGCCTTGGACATGAGCTAGGACTTTAAGATTCTGCATAAAAGGAGGACTAGCAGCCCAGTTGCACAGGAGAATGTGAAAAGTGTTCATATGTAGTAAAAACCTGAGACATCCGTCCGTTTTCGTCATTTGTTATCGAATTGACTTAAAGCCAGATCGTCACATTGGCCTCTCTTCTCTCTGAAACGGTTGTACTTATCGTCTGCAAAGCTATGTCGCGTGCTGCGGTATGCGGAGACACTAAAAGCACCATAGTAGAACACAGATGATGCTTCTAAGTTGATGTAATAGCCAGTAAGAAGTAGTACAATTCAAGTTTTAGGTATCGGTTATTGACTTTTTACCCTTCATTGGTGCCTTGGACACGAGCTAGGATCTTAAGATTTTGCATGAAGGAGGACTAGCAGCCGAGTTGCACGGGAGAATGTGAAAAGTCTTCATATGTAGTAAAAACCTGAGAAATCCGTTTGTTTTCGTCATTTGTTATCGAATCGACTTAAAGCCAGATCGTCACATTGGCCGCTCTTCTCTCTGAAACGGTTGTACTTATCGTCTGCAAAACTATGTCGCGTGCTGCGGTATGCGGAGAAACTAAAAGCACCGTAGTAGAACACAGATGAAGCTTCTAAGTTGATGTAATAGCCAGTAAGAAGTAGTACAATTCAAGTTTTAGGTATCGGTTATTGACTTTTTACCCTTCTTTGGTGCCTTGGACACGAGCTAGGAACTTAAGATTTTGCATGAATGAGGACTAGCAGCCGAGTTGCACGGGAGAATGTGAAAAGTGTTCATATGTAGTAAAACCTGAGATATACGTCCGTTTTCGTCATTTGTTATCGAATCGACTTAAAGCCAGATCGTCACATTGGTCGCTCTTCTCACTGAAACGGTTGTACTTATCGTCTGCATAGCTATGTCGCGTGCTGCGGTATGTGGAGACACTAAAAGCACCTTAATAGAACACAGATGAAGCTTCTAAGTTGATGTAATACCCAATAAGAGGTAGTACAATTCAAGTTTTAGGTATCGAATATTGAGTTTTTAGCTGGCTTTGGTGCCTTGGACATGAGCTAGGACCTTAAGATTCTGCATGAAAGGAGGACAAGCAGCCGAGTTGCACGGGAGAATGTGAAAAGTGTTCATATGTAGTAATAACCTGAGAAATCCGTCCTTTTTCGTCATTTGTTATCGAATCGACTTAAAGCCAGATCGTCACATTGGCCGCTCTTCTCTCTGAAGCGGTTGAACTTATCGTCTGCAAAGCTATGTCACGTGCTGCGGTATGTGGTGACACTAAAATCACCGCAGTAGAACACAGATGAAGCTTCTAAGATGATGTAATATCCAGTAAGAAGTAGTACAATTCAAGTTTTAGGTATCGATTATTGATTTTCAGCTGGCTTTGGTGCATTGGACATGAGCTAGGACCTTAAGATTCTGCATGAAAGGAGGACTAGCAGCCGAGTTCCACGGGAGAATGTGAAAAGTGTTCATATGTAGTAAAAACCTGAGAAATCCGTCCGTTTTCGTTATTTGTTATCGAATCGACTTAAAGCCAGATGGTCACATTGGCCGCTCTTCTCTCTGAAACGTTTGTACATATCGTCTGCAAAGCTATGTCGCGTGCAGCGGTATGTGGAGACACTAAAATCACCATAGTAGAACACAGATGAAGCATCTAAGTTGATGTAATAGCCAGTAAGAAGTAGTACAATTCAAGTTTTAGGAATCGATTATTGACTTTTTAGCTAGCTTTCGTGCCTTGGACATGAGCTAGGACTTTAAGATTCTGCATGTAAGGAGGACTAGCAGCCGAGTTGCACGGGAGAATGTGAATAGTGTTCATATGTAGTAAAAACCTGAGAAACCCGTCCGTTTTCGTCATTTGTTATCGAATCGACTTAAAGCCAGGTCGTCACATTGGCCGCTCTTCTCTCTGAAACGGTTGTACTTATCGTCTGCAAAGCTATGTCGCCTACTGCGGTATTCGGAGACACTAAAAGCACCATAGTAGAACACAGATGAAGCTTCTAAGATGATGTAATAGGCAGTAAGAAGAAGTACAATTCAAGTTTTAGGTATCGGTTATTGACTTTTTTGCAGGCTTTGGTGCCTTGGACATGAGCTAGGACCTTAAGATTCTGCATGAAAGGAGGACTAGCAGCCGAGTCGCACGGGAGAATGTGAAAAGTGTTCATATGTAGTACAAACCTGAGAAATCCGTCCGTTTTCGTCATTTGTTATCGAATCGACTTAAAGCCAGATCGTCACATTGGCCGCTCTTCTCTCTGAAACGGTTCTACTTATCGTCTGCAAAGCTATGTCGCGTGTTGCCGTAGGCGGAAACAGGAAAAAGACCATAATAGAACACAGATGAAGCTTCTAAGTTGATGTAATAGCCAGTAAGAAGTAGTCCAATTCAAGTTTTAGGTATCGATTATTGAGTTTTTAGCTGGCTTTGGTGCCTTGGACATGAGCTAGGACCTTACGATTCTGCATGAAAGGAGGACTAGAAGCCGAGTTGCACGGGAGAATGTGAAAAGTGTTCATATGTAGTAAAAACCTTAGAAATCGGTCCGTTTTCGTCATTTGTTATCGAATCGACTTAAAGCCAGATCGTCACAATGGCCGCTCTTCTCCCTGAAACGGTTGTACTTATCGTCTGCAAAGCTATGTCGCGTGCTGTGATATGCTGAGACACTAAAAGCACCATAGTAGAATACAGATCAAGCTTCTAAGTTGATGTAATAGCCAGTAAGAGGCAGTACAATTCAAGTTTTAGGTATTGAATATTGACCTTTTAGTTGGCTTTGGTGCCTTGGACATGAGCTAGGACCTTAAGATTCTGCATGAAAGGAGGACTAGCAGCCGAGTTGTACGGGAGAATGTGAAAAATGTTCATATGTAGTAAAAAAATGAGACATCCGTCCGTTTTCGTCATTTGTTATCGAATCGACTTAAAGCCACATCGTCACATTGGCCGCACTTCTCTCTGAAACGGTTGTACTTATCGTCTGCAAAACTATGTCGCGTGCTGCGGTATGCGGAGAAACTAAAAGCACCAAAGTAGAACACAGATGAAGCTTCTAAGTTGATGTAATAGCCAGTAAGAAGTAGTACAATTCAAGTTTTAGGTATTGATTATTGACTTTTTAGCTGGTTTCGGTGCCTTGGACATGAGCTAGGACCTTAATATTCTGCATGAAAGGAGGACTAGCAGCCAAGTTGCACGGGAGAATGTGAAAAGTGTTCATATGTAGTAAAAACCTTAGAAATCCGTCCGTTTTCGTCATTTGTTATCGAATCGACTTAAAGCCAGATCGTCACATTGGTCGCTCTTCTCTCTGAAACGGTTGTACTTGTCGTCTGCAAAACTATGTCACGTGCTGCGGTAAGCGGAGACACTAAAATCACCACAGTAGAACACAGATGAAGCTTATAAGTTGATGTAATAGCCAGTAAGAAGTAGTACAATTCAAGTTTTATGTATTGAATATTGACCTTTTTGCTGGCTTTGGTGCCTTGGACATGTGCTAGGACCTTAAGATTCTGCATGAAAGGAGGACTAGCAGCTGAGTTGCACGGGAGAATGTTAATAGTGTTCATATGTAGTAAAAACCTGAGAAATCCGTCTGTTTTCGTCATTTGTTATCGAATCGACTTAAAGCCAGATCGTCACATTGGCCGCTCTTCTCTCTGAAACGGTTGTACTTATCGTCTGCAAAGCCATGTCGCGTACTGCGGTATTCGGAGACACTAAAAGCACGATAGTAGAACACAGATGAAGCTTCTAAGATGATGTAATAGCCGGTAAGAAGAAGTACAATTCAAGTTTTAGGTATCGGTTATTGACTTTTTAGCTGGCTTTGGTGCCTTGGACATGAGCTAGGACCTTAAGATTCTGCATGAATGGAGGACTAGCAGCCGAGTTGCACGGGAGAATGTGAAAAGTGTTCATATGTAGTACAAACCTGAGAAATCCGTCCGTTTTCGTCATGTGTTATCGAGTCGACGTAATGCCAGATCGTCACATTGGCCGCTCTTCTCTCTGAAACGGTGGTACTTATCGTCTGCAAAGCTATGTCGCGTGTTGCCGTAGGCGGAAACAGGAAAAGCACCATAATAGAACACAGATGAAGCTTCTAAGTTGATGTAATACCCAGTAAGAAGTAGTCCAATTCAAGTTTTAGGTATCGATTATTGACTTTTTAGCTGGCTTAGGTGCCTTGGACATGAGCTAGGACTTTAAGATTCTGCATAAAAGGAGGACTAGCAGCCCAGTTGCACAGGAGAATGTGAAAAGTGTTCATATGTAGTAAAAACCTGAGACATCCGTCCGTTTTCGTCATTTGTTATCGAATTGACTTAAAGCCAGATCGTCACATTGGCCTCTCTTCTCTCTGAAACGGTTGTACTTATCGTCTGCAAAGCTATGTCGCGTGCTGCGGTATGCGGAGACACTAAAAGCACCATAGTAGAACACAGATGATGCTTCTAAGTTGATGTAATAGCCAGTAAGAAGTAGTACAATTCAAGTTTTAGGTATCGGTTATTGACTTTTTACCCTTCATTGGTGCCTTGGACACGAGCTAGGATCTTAAGATTTTGCATGAAGGAGGACTAGCAGCCGAGTTGCACGGGAGAATGTGAAAAGTCTTCATATGTAGTAAAAACCTGAGAAATCCGTTTGTTTTCGTCATTTGTTATCGAATCGACTTAAAGCCAGATCGTCACATTGGCCGCTCTTCTCTCTGAAACGGTTGTACTTATCGTCTGCAAAGCTATGTCGCGTGCTGCGGTATGCTGACACACTAAAATCACCATAGTAGAACACAGATGAAGCTTCGAAGTTGATGTAATAGCAAGTAAGAAGTAGTACAATTCATGTTTAGGGTATTGAATATTGACCTTTTAGCTGGCTTTTGTGCCTTGGACATGAGCTAGGACCTTAAGATTCTGCATGAAAGGAGGACTAGCAGCCGAGTTGCACGGGAGAATGTGAAAAGTGTTCATATGTAGTAATAACCTGAGAAATCCGTCCTTTTTCGTCATTTGTAATCGAATCGACTTAAAGCCAGATCGTCACATTGGCCACTCTTCTCTCTGAAACGGTTGTACTTATCGTCTGCAAAGCTATGTCGCGTACTGCGGTATTCGGAAACACTAAAAGCACCATAGTAGAACACAGATGAAGCTCCTAACATGATGTAATAGCCAGTAAGAAGTAGTACAATTCAAGTTTTAGGTATCGGTTATTGACTTTTTAGCTGGCTTTGGTGCCTTGGACATGAGCTAGGACCTTAAGATTCTGCATGAAAGGAGGACTAGCAGCCGAGTTGCACGGGAGAATGTGAAAAGTGTTCATATGTAGTACAAACCTGAGAAATCCGTCCGTTTTCGTCATATGTTATCGAATCGACTTAATGCCAGATCGTCACATTGGCCGCTCTTCTCTCTGAAACGGTGGTACTTATCGTCTGCAAAGCTATGTCGCGTGTTGCCGTAGGCGGAAACAGGAAAGGCACCATAATAGAACACAGATGAAGCTTCTAAGTTGATGTAATACCCAGTAAGAAGTAGTCCAATTCAAGTTTTAGGTATCGATTATTGACTTTTTAGCTGGCTTAGGTGCCTTGGACATGAGCTAGGACTTTTAGATTCTGCATAAAAGGAGGACTAGCAGCCCAGTTGCACAGGAGAATGTGAAAAGTGTTCATATGTAGCAAAAACCTGAGAAATCCGTTTATTTTCGTCATTTGTTATCGAATCGACTTAAAGACAGATCGTCACATTGGCCGCTCTTCTCTCTGAAACGGTTGTACTTATCGTCTGCAAAGCTATGTCGCGTGCTGCGGTATGCTGACACACTAAAATCACCATAGTAGAACACAGATGAAGCTTCGAAGTTGATGTAATAGCCAGTAAGAAGTAGTACAATTCATGTTTAGGGTATTGAATATTGACCTTTTAGCTGGCTTTTGTGCCTTGGACATGAGCTAGGACCTCAAGATTCTGCATGAAAGGAGGACTAGCAGCCGAGCTGCACGGGAGAATGTGAAAAGTGTTCATATGTAGTAAAAACCTGAGAAATCCGTCCGTTTTCGTCATTTGTTATCGAATTGACTTAAAGCCAGATCGTCACATTGGCCGCTCTTCTCACTGAAACGGTTGTACTTATCGTCGGCAAAGCTATGTCGCGTGCTGCGGTATGTGGAGACACTAAAAGCACCTTAATAGAACACAGATGAAGCTTCTAAGTTGATAATACCAAATAAGAAGTAGTACAATTCAAGTTTTAGGTATCGAATATTGACTTTTTAGCTGGCTTTGGTGCCTTGGACATGAGCTAGGACCTTAAGATTCTGCATGAAAGGACGACTAGCAGCCTAGTTGCACGGGAGAATGTGAAAAGTGTTCATATGGAGTAAAAACCTGAGAAATCCGTCCGTTTTCGTCATTTGTTATCGAATCGACTTAAAGCCAGATCGTCACATTGGCCGCTCTTCTCTCTGAAACGGTTGTACTTATCGTCTGCAAAGCTATGTCGCGTACTGCGGTATTCGGAAACACTAAAAGCACCATAGTAGAACACAGATGAAGCTCCTAACATGATGTAATAGCCAGTAAGAAGTAGTACAATTCAAGTTTTAGGTATTGATTATTGACTTTTTAGCTGGCTTTGGTGCCTTGGACATGAGCTAGGACCTTAAGATTCTGCATGAAAGGAGGACTAGCAGCCGAGTTGCACGGGAGAATGTGAAAAGTGTTCATATGTAGTAATAACCTGAGAAATCCGTCCTTTTTCGTCATTTGTTATCGAATCGACTTAAAGCCAGATCGTCACATTGGCCGCTCTTCTCTCTGAAACAGTTGTACTTATCGTCTGCAAAGCTATGTCACGTGCTGCGGTATGTGGTGACACTAAAATCACCGCAGTAGAACACAGATGAAGCTTCTAAGATGATGTAATAGCCAGTAAGATGTAGTACAATTCAAGTTTTAGGTATTGAATATTGACCTTTTAGCTGGCTTTGGTTCCTTGGACATGTGCTAGGACATTAAGATTCTGCATGAAAGGAGGACTAGCAGCCGAGTTGCACGGGAGAATGTGAAAGTGTTCATATGTAGTAAAAACCTAGAAATCCGTCCGTTTTTGTCATTTGTTATCGAATCGACTTAAAGCCAGATCGTCACAATGGCCGCTCTTCTCTTTGAAACGGATGTACATATCGTCTGCAAAGCTATGTCGCGAGTTGCCGTAGGCGGAAACAGGAAAAGCACCATAATAGAACACAGATGAAGCTTCTAAGTTGATGTAATACCCAGTAAGAAGTAGTCGAATTCAAGTTTTAGGTATCGATTATTGACTTTTTAGCTGGCTTTGGAGTCTTGGACATGAGCTAGGACTTTAAGATTCTGCGTAATAGGAGGACTAGCAGCCGAGTTGCACGGGAGAATGTGAAAAGTGTTCATATGTAGTAATAACCTGAGAAATCCGTCCGTTTTCGTCATTTGTTATCGAATCGACTTAAAGCCAGATGGTAACATTGGCCGCTATTCTCTCTGAAACGTTTGTACAGATCGTCTGCAAAGCTATGTCGCGTGCAGCGGTATGTGGAGACACTAAATTCACCATAGTAGAACACAGATGTAGCATCTAAGTTGATGTAATAGCCAGTAAGAAGTAGTACAAATCAAGTTTTAGGTATTGATTATTGACTTTTTAGCTGGCTTTGGTGCCTTGGACATGAGCTAGGACTTTAAGATTCTGCATGTAAAGAGGACTAGCAGCCGAGTTGCACGGGAGAATATGAAAAGTGTTCATATGTGGTAAAAACCTGAGAAATCCGTCCGTTTTCGTCATTTGTTATCGAATCGACTTAAAGCCAGATCGTCACATTGGCCGCTCTTCTCTCTGAAACGGTTGTACTTATCGTCTGCAAAGCTATGTAGCGTGCTGCGGCATGCGGAGACACTAAAAGCACCATAGTAGACCACAGATCAAACTTCTAAGTTGATGTAATAGCTAGTAAGAAGTAGTACAAATCAAGTTTTAGGTATTGAATATGGACCTTTTAGCTGGCTTTGGTGCCTTGGACATGAGCTAGGACCTAGAGATTCTGCATGAAAGGAGGACTAGCAGCAGAGTTGCACGGGAGAATGTGAAAAGTGTTCATATGTAGTAATAACCTGAGAAATCCGTCCTTTTTCGTCATTTGTTATCGAATCGACTTAAAGCCAGATCGTCACATTGGCCGCTCTTCTCTCTGAAACGGTTGTGCTTATAGTCTGCAAAGCTATGTCGCGTGTTGCCGTAGGCGGAAACAGGAAAAGCACCATAGTAGAACACAGATGAATCTTCTAAGTTGATGTAATAGCCAGTAAGCAGTAGTCCAATTCAAGATTTAGGTATCGATTATTGACTTTTTAGCTGGCTTTCGTGCCTTGGACATGAGCTAGGACTTTAAGATTCTGCATAAAAGGAGGACTAGCAGCCCAGTTGCACGGGAGAATGTGAAAAGTGTTCATATGTAGTAAAAACCTGAGAAATTCGTCCATTACCGTCATTTGTTATCGAATCGACTTAAAGCCAGATCGTCACATTGGCCGCTCTTCTCTCTGAAACGGTTGTACTTATCGTCTGCAAAGCTATGTCGCGTGCTGCGGTATGGGGAGACACTAAAAGCACCATAGTAGAACACAGATGAAGCTTCTAAGTTGATGTAATACCCAGTAAGAAGTAGTACAATTCAAGTTTAAGGTATCGATTATTGACTTTTTAGCTGGCTTTGGTGCCTTGGACATGAGCTAGGACCTTAAGATTCTGCATGAAAGGAGGACTAGCAGCCCAGTTGCACGGGAGAATGTGAAAAGTGTTCATATGTAGTAAAAACCTTAGAAATCCGTCCGTTTTCGTCATTTGTTATCGAATCGACTTAAAGCCAGATCGTCACATTGGCCGCTCTTCTCTCTGAAACGGTTGTACTTATCGTCTGCAAAGCTATGTCGCGTGCTAAGATATGCTGAGACACTAAATGCACCATAGTAGAACACAGATCAAGCTTCTAAGTTGATGTAATAGCCAGTAAGAAGTAGTAAAATTCAAGTATAAGGTACTGAATATTTAATTTTTAGCTGGATTTTGTGCCTTGGACATGAGATAGGACCTTAATATTCTGCATGAAAGGAGGACTAGCAGCCGAGTTGCACGGGAGAATGTGAAAACTGTTCAAATGTAGTAAAAACCTGAGAAATCCATCCGTTTTCGTCATTTGTTATCGAATCGACTTAAAGCCAGATCGTCACATTGGCCGCTCTTCTCTTTGAAACGGATGTACTTATCGTCTGCAAAGCTATGTCGCGTGCTGCGGTATGCGGAGACACTAAAAGCACCATAGTAGAACACAGATGAAGCTTCTAAGTTGATGTAATACCCAGTAAGAAGTAGTACAATTCAAGTTTAAGGTATCGATTATTGACTTTTTAGCTGGCTTTGGTCCCTTGGACATGAGCTAGGACCTTAACATTCTTCATGAAAGGAGGACTAGCAGCCGAGTTGCACGGGAGAATGTGAAAAGTGTTCATATGTAGTAAAAACCTTAGAAATCCATCCGTTTTCATCATTTGTTATCGAATCGACTTAAAGCCAGATCGTCACATTCTCCACTCTTCTCTCTGAAACGGTTGTACTTATCGTCTGCAAAGCTATGTCACGTGCTGCGGTATGCGGAGACACTAAAATCACCACAGTAGAACACATATGAAGATTCTAAGTTGATGTAATAGCCAGTAAGATGTAGTACAATTCAAGTTTTAGGTATTGAATATTGACCTTTTAGCTGGCTTTGGTTCCTTGGACATGTGCTAGGACATTAAGATTCTGCATGAAAGGAGGACTAGCAGCCGAGTTGCACGGGAGAATGTGAAAGTGTTCATATGTAGTAAAAACCTAGAAATCCGTCCGTTTTTGTCATTTGTTATCGAATCGACTTAAAGCCAGATCGTCACAATGGCCGCTCTTCTCTTTGAAACGGATGTACATATCGTCTGCAAAGCTATGTCGCGAGTTGCCGTAGGCGGAAACAGGAAAAGCTCCATAATAGAACACAGATGAAGCTTCTAAGTTGATGTAATACCCAGTAAGAAGTAGTACAATTCAAGTTTTAGGTATTGATTATTGACTTTTTAGCTGGCTTTGGTGCCTTGGACATGAGCTAGGACTTTAAGATTCTGCATGTAAGGAGGACTAGCAGCCGAGTTGCACGGGAGAATATGAAAAGTGTTCATATGTAGTAAAAACCTGAGAAATCCGTCCGTTTTCGTCATTTGTTATCGAATCGACTTAAAGCCAGATCGTCACATTGGCCGCTCTTCTCTCTGAAACGGTTGTACTTATCGTCTGCAAAGCTATGTAGCGTGCTGCGGCATGCGGAGACATTAAAAGCACCATAGTAGACCACAGATCAAACTTCTAAGTTGATGTAATAGCCAGTAAGAAGTAGTACAATTCAAGTTTTAGGTATTGAATATGGATCTTTTAGCTGGCTTTGGTGCCTTGGACATGAGCTAGGACCTAGAGATTCTGCATGAAAGGAGGACTAGCAGCAGAGTTGCACGGGAGAATGTGAAAAGTGTTCATATGTAGTAATAACCTGAGAAATCCGTCCTTTTTCGTCATTTGTTATCGAATCGACTTAAAGCCAGATCGTCACCTTGGCCGCTCTTCTCTCTGAAACGGTTGTGCTTATAGTCTGCAAAGCTATGTCGCGTGTTGCCGTAGGCGGAAACAGGAAAAGCACCATAGTAGAACACAGATGAATCTTCTAAGTTGATGTAATATCCAGTAAGAAGTAGTACAATTCAAGTTTTAGGTATCGATTATTGACTTTTTAGCTGGATTTGGTGCATTGGACATGAGCTAGGACCTTAATATACTGCATGAAAGGTGGACTAGCAGCCGAGTTGCACGGGAGAATGTGAAAACTGTTCAAATGTAGTAAAAACCTGAGAAATCCGTCCGTTTTCGTCATTTGTTATCGAATCGACTTAAAGCCAGATCGTCACATTGGCCGCTCTTCTCTCTGAAACGGTTGTACTTATCGTCTGCAAAGCTATGTCACGTGCTGCGGTATGCGGAGACACTAAAATCACCACAGTTGAACACAGATGAAGCTTCTAAGTTGATGTAATATCCACTAAAAAGTAGTACAATTCAAGTTTTAGGTATCGATTATTGACTTTTTAGCTGGCTTTGGTGCCTTGGACATGAGCTAGGACCTTAAGATTCTGCATGAAAGGAGGACTTGCAACCGAGTTGCACGGGAGAATGTGAAAAGTGTTCATATGTAGTAAAAACCTTAGAAATCCGTCCGTTTTCGTCATTTGTTATCGAATCGCCTTAAAGCCAGATCGTCACATTGGCCGCTCTTCTCTCTGAAACGGTTGTACTTATCGTCTGCAAAGCTATGTCGCGTGCTGCGGTATGCTGAGACACTAAAAGCACCATAGTAGAACACAGATCAAGCTTCTAAGTTGATGTAATAGCCAGTAAGAAGTAGTAAAATTCAAGTATAAGGTACTGAATATTGAATTTTTAGCTGGATTTGGTGCCTTGGACATGAGATAGGACCTTAATATTCTGCATGAAAGGACGACTAGCAGCCGAGTTGCACGGGAGAATGTGAAAACTGTTCAAATGTAGTAAAAACCTGAGAAATCCGTCCGTTTTCGTCATTTGTTATCGAATCGACTTAAAGCCAGATCGTCACATTGGCCGCTCTTCTCTTTGAAACGGATGTACTTATCGTCTGCAAAGCTATGTCGCGTACTGCGGTATGCGGAGACACTAAAAGCACCATAGTAGAACACAGATGAAGCTTCTAAGTTGATGTAATACCCAGTAAGAAGTAGTACAATTCAAGTTTAAGGTATCGATTATTGACTTTTTAGCTGGCTTTGGTCCCTTGGACATGAGCTAGGACCTTAACATTCTTCATGAAAGGAGGACTAGCAGCCGAGTTGCACGGGAGAATGTGAAAAGTGTTCATATGTAGTAAAAACCTTAGAAATCCATCCGTTTTCATCATTTGTTATCGAATCGACTTAAAGCCAGATCGTCACATTCTCCACTATTCTCTCTGAAACGGTTGTACTTATCGTCTGCAAAGCTATGTCACGTGCTGCGGTATGCGGAGACACTAAAATCACCACAGTAGAACACATATGAAGATTCTAAGTTGATGTAATATCCAGTAAGAAGTAGTACAATTCAAGTTTTAGGTATCGATTATTGACTTTTTAGCTGGCTTTGGTGCATTGGACATGAGCTAGGACCTTAATATTCTGCATGAAAGGTGGACTAGCAGCCGAGTTGCACGGGAGAATGTGAAAAGTGTTCATATGTAGCAAAAACCTGAGAAATCCGTCCGTTTTCGTCATTTGTTATCGAATCGACTTAAAGCCAGATCGTCACATTGGCCGCTCTTCTCTCTGAAACGTTTGTACTTATCGTCTGCAAAGCTATGTCGCGTACTGCGGTATGCTGAGACACTAAAAGCACCATAGTAGAACACAGATCAAGCTTCTAAGTTGATGTAATAGCCAGTAAGATGTAGTACAATTCAAGTTTTAGGTATTGAATATTGACCTTTTAGCTGGCTTTGGTTCCTTGGACATGTGCTAGGACATTAAGATTCTGCATGAAAGGAGGACTAGCAGCCGAGTTGCACGGGAGAATGTGAAAGTGTTCATATGTAGTAAAAACCTAGAAATCCGTCCGTTTTTGTCATTTGTTATCGAATCGACTTAAAGCCAGATCGTCACAATGGCCGCTCTTCTCTTTGAAACGGATGTACATATCGTCTGCAAAGCTATGTCGCGAGTTGCCGTAGGCGGAAACAGGAAAAGCACCATAATAGAACACAGATGAAGCTTCTAAGTTGATGTAATACCCAGTAAGAAGTAGTCGAATTCAAGTTTTAGGTATCGATTATTGACTTTTTAGCTGGCTTTGGAGTCTTGGACATGAGCTAGGACTTTAAGATTCTGCGTAATAGGAGGACTAGCAGCCGAGTTGCACGGGAGAATGTGAAAAGTGTTCATATGTAGTAATAACCTGAGAAATCCATCCTTTTTGGTCATTTGTTATCGAATCGACTAAAGCCAGATCGTCACATTGGCAGCTCCTCTCTCTGAAATGGTTGTACTTATCGTCTGCAAAACTATGTCGCGCGCTGCGGTATGCGGAGAAACTAAAAGCACCGTAGTAGAACACAGATGAAGCTTCTAAGTTGATGTAATAGCCAGTAAGAGGTAGTACAATTCAAGTTTTAGGTATTGATTATTGACTTTTTAGCTGGCTTTGGTGCCTTGGACATGAGCTAGGACCTTAAGATTCTGCATGAAAGGAGGACTAGCAGCCGAGTTGCACGGGAGAATGTGAAAAGTGGTCATATGTAGTAAAAACCTGAGAAATCCGTTCGTTTTCGTCATTTGTTATCGAATCGACTTAAAGCCAGATCGTCATATTGGCCGCTCTTCTCTCTGAAACGGTTGTACTTATCGTCTGCAAAGCTATGTCGCGTACTGCGGTATTCGGAGACACTAAAAGCACCATAGTAGAACACAGATGAAGCTCCTAAGATGATGTAATAGCCAGTAAGAAGTAGTACAATTCAAGTTTTAGGTATCGGTTATTGACTTTTTAGCTTGCTTTGGTGCCTTGGTCATGAGCTAGGACCTTAAGATTCTGCATGAAAGGAGGACTAGCAGCCGAGTTGCACGGGAGAATGTGAAAAGTGTTCATATGTAGTAAAAACCTGAGAAATCCGTCCGTTTTCGTCATTTGTTATCGAATCTACTTAAAGCCAGATGGTCACATTGGCCGCTCTTCTCTCTGAAACGTTGTACATATCGTCTGCAAAGCTATGTCGCGTGCTGCGGTATGGGGAGACACTAAAAGCACCATAGTAGAACACAGATGAAGCTTCTAATTTGATGTAATACCCAGTAAGAAGTAGTACAATTCAAGTTTAAGGTATCGAATATTGACTTTTTAGCTGGCTTTGGTCCCTTGGACATGAGCTAGGACCTTAACATTCTTCATGAAAGGAGGACTAGCAGCCGAGTTGCACGGGAGAATGTGAAAAGTGTTCATATGTAGTAAAAACCTTAGAAATCCATCCGTTTTCGTCATTTGTTATCGAATCGACTTAAAGCCAGATCGTCACATTCTCCGCTCTTCTCTCTGAAACGGTTGTACTTATCGTCTGCAAAGCTATATCACGTGCTGCGGTATGCTGAGACACTAAAAGCACCATAGTGGAACACAGATCAAGCTTCTAAGTTGATGTAATAGCCAGTAAGAAGTAGTACAATTCAAGTTTTAGGTATTGAATATTGACCTTTTAGCTGGCTTTGGTGCCTTGGACATGTGCTAGGACATTAAGATTCTGCATGAAAGGAGGACTAGCAGCCGAGTTGCACGGGAGAATGTGAAAAGTGTTCATATGTAGTAAAAACCTGAGAAATCCGTCCGTTTTCGTCATTTGTTATCGAATCGACTTAAAGCCAGATCGTCACATTGGCCGCTCTTCTCTCTGAAACGGTTGTACTTATCGTCTGCAAAACTATGTCGCGTACTGCGGTATTCGGAGACACTAAAAGCACCATAGTAGAACACAGATGAAGCTTCTAAGATGATGTAATAGCCAGTAAGAAGAAGTACAATTCAAGTTTTAGGTATCGGTTATTGACTTTTTAGCTGGCTTTTGTGCCTTGGACATGAGCTAGGACTTTAAGATTCTGCATAATAGGAGGACTAGCAGCCGAGTTGCACGGGAGAATGTGAAAAGTGTTCATATGTAGTAATAACCTGAGAAATACGTCCTTTTTCGTCATTTGTTATCGAATCGACTTAAAGCCAGATCGTGACATTGGCAGCTCCTCTCTCTGAAATGGTTGTACTTATCGTCTGCAAAACTATGTCGCGTGCTGCGGTATGCGGAGAAACTAAAAGCACCGTAGTAGAACACAGATGAAGCTTCTAAGTTGATGTAATAGCCAGTAAGAAGTAGTACAATTCAAGTTTTAGGTATTGATTATTGACTTTTTAGCTGGCTTTGGTGCCTTGGACATGAGCTAGGACCTTAAGATTCTGCATGAAAGGAGGACTAGCAGCCGAGTTGCACGGGAGAATGTGAAAAGTGGTCATATGTAGTAAAAACCTGAGAAATCCGTTCGTTTTCGTCATTTGTTATCGAATCGACTTAAAGCCAGATCGTCACATTGGCTGCTCTTCTCTCTGAAACGGTTGTACTTATCGTCTGCAAAGCTATGTCGCGTACTGCGGTATTCGGAGACACTAAAAGCACCATAGTAGAACACAGATGAGGCTCCTAAGATGATGTAATAGCCAGTAAGAAGTAGTACAATTCAAGTTTTAGGTATCGGTTATTGACTTTTTAGCTGGCTTTGGTGCCTTGGACATGAGCTAGGACCTTAAGATTCTGCATGAAAGGAGGACTAGCAGCCGAGTTGCACGGGAGAATGTGAAAAGTGTTCATAAGTAGTAAAAACCTGAGAAATCCGTCCGTTTTCCTCATTTGTTATCGAATCGACTTAAAGCCAGATCCTCACATTGGCCGCTCTTCTCTCTGAAACGGTTGTACTTATCGTCTGCAAAGCTATGTCACGTGTTGCCGTTTGCGGAAACATGAAAAGCACCATAGTAGAGCACAGACGAAGCTTCTAAGTTGGTGTAATAGCCAGTAAGAAGTAGTACAATTCAAGTTTTAGGTATCGATTACTGACTTTTTAACTTGCTTTGGTGCCTTGGCCATGAGCTAGGTCCTTGACATTCTGCATGAAAGGAGGACTAGCAGCCGAGTTGCACGGGAGAATGTGAAAAGTGTTCATATGTAGTAAAAACCTGAGAAATCCGTCCGTTTTCGTCATTTGTTATCGAATCGACTTAAAGCCAGATCGTCACATTGGCCGCTCTTCTCTCTGAAACGGTTGTACATATCGTCTGCAAAGCTATGTCGCGTGCTGCGGTATGCGGAGACACTAAAATCACCATAGTAGAACACAGGTGAAGCTTCTAAGTTGGTGCAATAGCCAGTAAGAAGTAGAACAATTCAAGTTTTAGGTATCGATTATTGTCTTTTTAGCTGGCTTCGGTACCTTGGACATGAGCTAGGACCTTAAGATTCTGCATGAAAGGAGGACTAGCAGCCGAGTTGCACGTCAGAATGTGAAAAGTGTTCATATGTAGTAAAAACCTGAGAAATCCGTCCGTTTTCGTCATTTGTAATCGAATCTACTTAGAGCCAGATCGTCACATTGGCCGCTCTTCTCTCTGAAACGTTTGTACATATCGTCTGCAAAGCTATGTCGCGTGCAGCGGTATGTGGAGACACTAAAATCACCACAGTAGAACACAGATGAAGCTTCTAAGTTGATGTAATATCCAGTAAGAAGTAGTACAATTCAAGTTTTAGGTATCGATTATTGACTTTTTAGCTGGCTTTGGTGCCTTGGACATGAGCTAGGACTTTAAGATTCTGCATAATAGGAGGACTAGCAGCCGAGTTCCACGGGAGAATGTGGAAAGTGTTCATATGTAGTAAGAACCTAATAAATCCGTCCTTTTTCGTCATTTGTTATCGAATCGACTTAAAGCCAGATCGTCACATTGGAAGCTCTTCTCTCTGAAATGGTTGTACTTATCGTCTGCAAAACTATGTCGCGTGCTGCGGTATGCGGAGAAACTAAAAGCACCGTAGTAGAACACAGATGAAGCTTCTAAGTTGATGTAATAGCCAGTAAGAAGTAGTACAATTCAAGTTTTAGGTATTGATTATTGACCTTTTAGCTGGCTTTGGTGCCTTGGACATGAGCTAGGACCTTAAGATTCTGCATAAAAGGAGGACTAGCAGCCGAGTTGCACGGGAGAATGTGAAAAGTGTTCATATGTAGTAAAAACCTGAGAAATCCGTCCGTTTTCGTCATTTGTTATCGAATCGACTTAAAGCCAGATCGTCACATTGGCCGCTCTTCTCTCTGAAACGGTTGTACTTATCGTCTGCAAAACTATGTCGCGTGCTGCGGTATGTGGAGAAACAAAAAGCACCGTAGTAGAACACAGATGAAGCTTCTAAGTTGATGTAATAGCCAGTAAGAAGTAGTACAATTCAAGTTTTACGTATCGATTATTGACTTTTTAGCTGGCTTTGGTGCCTTGGACATGAGCTAGGCATTTAGATTCTGCAAGAAAGGAGGACTAGCAGCCGAGTTGCACGGGAGAATGTGAAAAGTGTTCATATGTAGTAAAAACCTGAGAAATCCGTCCGTTTTCGTCATTTGTTATCGAATCGACTTAAAGCCAGATCGTCACATTGGCCGCTCTTCTCTCTGAAACGGATGTACTTATCGTCTGCAAAGCTATGTCACGTGTTGCCGTAGGCGGAAACAGGAAAAGCACCATAGTAGAACACAGACGAAGCTTCTAAGTTGATGTAATAGCCAGTAAGAAGTAGTACAATTCAAGTTTTAGGTATCGATTATTGACTTTTTAGCTGGCTTTGGTGTCTTGGCCATGAGCTAGGACCTTGACATTCTGCATCGAAGGAGGACTAGCAGCCGAGTTGCACGGGAGAATGTGAAAAGTGTTCATATGTAGTAAAAACCTGAGAAATCCATCCGTTTTCGTCATTTGTTATCGAATCGACTTAAAGCCAGATCGTCACATTGGCCGCTCTTCTCTCTGAAACGGTTGTACTTATCATCTGCAAAGCTATGTCGCGTGCTGCGGTATGCGGAGACACTAAAATCACCATAGTAGAACACAGATGAAGCTTCTAAGTTGATGCAATAGCCAGTAAGAAGTAGAAGAATTCAAGTTTTAGGTATCGATTATTGACTTTTTAGCTGTATTCGGTACCTTGGACATGAGCTAGGACCTTAAGATTCTGCATGAAAGGAGGACCAGCAGCCGCGTTGCACGTCAGAATGTGAAAAGTGTTCATATGTAGAAAAAACCTGAGAAATCCGTCCGTTTTCGTCATTTGTTATCGAATCGACTTAAAGCCAGATCGTCACATTGGCCGCTCTTCTCTCTGAAACGGTTGTACTTATCGTCTGCAAAGCGATGTCGCGTGCTGCGGCATGCTGAGACACTAAAAGCACCATAGTAGAACGCAGATCAAGCTTCTACGTTGATGTAATAGCCAGTAAGAAGTAGTACAATTCAAGTTTTAGGTATTGAATATGGACCTTTTAGCTGGCTTTGGTGCCTTGGACATGAGCTAGGACCTTAAGATTCTGCATGAAAGGAGGACTAGCAGCCGAGTTGCACGGGAGAATGTGAAAAGTGTTCATATGTAGTAATAACCTGAGAAATCCGTCCTTTTTCTTCATTTGTTATCGAATCGTCTTAAAGCCAGATCTTCACATTGGCCGCTCTTCTCTCTGGAACAGTTGTGCTTATCGTCTGCAAAGCTATGTCGCGTGTTGCCGTAGGCGGAAACAGGAAAAGCACCATAGTAGAACACAGATGAAGCTTCTAAGCTGATGTAATAGCCAGTAAGAAGTAGTCCAATTCAAGATTTAGGAATCGATTATTGACTTTTTAGCTGGCTTTCGTGCCTTGGACATGAGCTAGGACTTTAAGAGTCTGCATGAAAGGAGGACTAGCAGCCGAGTTGCACGGGAGAATGTGAAAAGTGTTCATATGTAGTAAAAACCTCAGAAATCCGTCCGTTTTCGTCATTTGTTATCGAATCGACTTAAAGCCAGATCGTCACATTGGCCGCTCTTCTCTCTGAAACGGTTGTACTTATCGTCTGCAAAGCTTTGTCGCGTGCTGCGGTATGCTGAGACACTAAAAGCACCATAGTAGAACACAGATCAAGCTTCTAAGTTGATGTAATATCCAGTAAGAAGTAGTACAATTCAAGTTTTAGGTATCGATTATTGACTTTTTAGCTGGCTTTGGTGCCTTGGACATGAGCTAGGACCTTAAGATTCTGCATGAAAGGAGGACTAGCAGCCGAGTTGCACGGGAGAATGTGAAAAGTGTTCATATGTAGTAAAAACCTGAGAAATCCGTCCGTTTTCGTCATTTGTTATCGAATCGACTTAAAGCCAGATCGTCACATTGGCCGCTCTTCTCTCTGAAACGGTTGTACTTATCGTCTGCAAAACTATGTCGCGTGCTGCGGTATGTGGAGAAACTAAAAGCACCGTAGTAGAACACAGATGAAGCTTCTAAGTTGATGTAATAGCCAGTAAGAAGTAGTAAAATTCAAGTTTTACGTATCGATTATTGACTTTTTAGCTGGCTTTGGTGCCTTGGACATGAGCTAGGACCTTAAGATTCTGCATGAAAGGAGGACTAGCAGCCGAGTTGCACGGGAGAATGTGAAAAGTGTTCATATGTAGTAAAAACCTGAGAAATCCGTCCGTTTTCGTCATTTGTTATCGAATCGACTTAAAGCCAGATCGTCACATTGGCCGCTCTTCTCTCTGAAACGGTTGTACTTATCGTCTGCAAAGCTATGTCACGTGTTGCCGTAGGCGGAAACAGGAAAAGCACCATAGTAGAACACAGACGAAGCTTCTAAGTTGATGTAATAGCCAGTAAGAAGTAGTACAATTCAAGTTTTAGGTATCGATTATTGACTTTTTAGCTGGCTTTGGTGTCTTGGCCATGAGCTAGGACCTTGACATTCTGCATCGAAGGAGGACTAGCAGCCGAGTTGCACGGGAGAATGTGAAAAGTGTTCATATGTAGTAAAAACCTGAGAAATCCATCCGTTTTCGTCATTTGTTATCGAATCGACTTAAAGCCAGATCGTCACATTGGCCGCTCATCTCTCTGAAACGGTTGTACTTATCATCTGCAAAGCTATGTCGCGTGCTGCGGTATGCGGAGACACTAAAATCACCATAGTAGAACACAGATGAAGCTTCTAAGTTGATGCAATAGCCAGTAAGAAGTAGAAAAATTCAAGTTTTAGGTATCGATTATTGACTTTTTAGCTGTATTCGGTACCTTGGACATGAGCTAGGACCTTAAGATTCTGCATGAAAGGAGGACTAGCAGCCGCGTTGCACGTCAGAATGTGAAAAGTGTTCATATGTAGTAAAAACCTGAGAAATCCGTCCGTTTTCGTCATTTGTTATCGAATCGACTTAAAGCCAGATCGTCACATTGGCCGCTCTATTCTCTGAAACGGTTGTACTTATCGTCTGCAAAGCTATGTCGCGTGCTGCGGCATGCTGAGACACTAAAAGCACCATAGTAGAACACAGATCAAGCATCTAAGTTGATGTAATAGCCAGTAAGAAGTAGTACAATTCAAGTTTTAGGTATTGAATATGGACCTTTTAGCTGGCTTTGGTGCCTTGGACATGAGCTAGGACCTTAAGATTCTGCATGAAAGGAGGACTAGCAGCCGAGTTGCACGGGAGAATGTGAAAAGTGTTCATATGTAGTAATAACCTGAGAAATCCGTCCTTTTTCGTCATTTGTTATCGAATCGACTTAAAGCCAGATCGTCACATTGGCCGCTCTTCTCTCTGGAACAGTTGTGCTTATCGTCTGCAAAGCTATGTCGCGTGTTGCCGTAGGCGGAAACAGGAAAAGCACCATAGTAGAACACAGATGAAGCTTCTAAGCTGATGTAATAGCCAGTAAGAAGTAGTCCAATTCAAGATTTAGGAATCGATTATTGACTTTTTAGCTGGCTTTCGTGCCTTGGACATGAGCTAGGACTTTAAGATTCTGCATGAAAGGAGGACTAGCAGCCCAGTTGCACGGGAGAATGTGAAAAGTGTTCATATGTAGTAAAAACCTGAGAAATCCGTCCGTTTTCGTCATTTGTTATCGAATCGACTTAAAGCCAGATCGTCACATTGGCCGCTCTTCTCTCTGAAACGGTTGTACTTATCGTCTGCAAAGCTATGTCACGTACTGCGGTATGCTGAGACACTAAAAGCACCATAGTAGAACACAGATCAAGCTTCTAAGTTGATGTAATAGCCAGTAAGAAGTAGTACAATTCAAGTTTTAGGTATTGAATATTGACCTTTTAGCTGGCTTTGGTGCCTTGGACATGTGCTAGGACATTAAGATTCTGCATGAAACGAGGACTAGCAGCCGAGTTGCACGGGAGAATGTGAAAAGTGTTCATATGTAGTAAAAACCTGAGAAATCCGTCCGTTTTCGTCATTTGTTATCGAATCGACTTAAAGCCAGATCGTCACATTGGCCGCTCTTCTCTCTGAAACGGTTGTACTTATCGTCTGCAAAACTATGTCGCGTACTGCGGTATTCGGAGACACTTAAAGCACCATAGTAGAACACAGATGAAGCTTCTAAGATGATGTAATAGCCAGTAAGAAGAAGTACAATTCAAGTTTTAGGTATCGGTTATTGACTTTTTAGCTGGCTTTGGTGCCTTGGACATGAGCTAGGACTTTAAGATTCTGCATAATAGGAGGACTAGCAGCCGAGTTGCACGGGAGAATGTGAAAAGTGGTCATATGTAGTAAAAACCTGAGAAATCCGTTCGTTTTCGTCATTTGTTATCGAATCGACTTAAAGCCAGATCGTCACATTGGCTGCTCTTCTCTCTGAAACGGTTGTACTTATCGTCTGCAAAGCTATGTCGCGTACTGCGGTATTCGGAGACACTAAAAGCACCATAGTAGAACACAGATGAAGCTCCTAAGATGATGTAATAGCCAGTAAGAAGTAGTACAATTCAAGTTTTAGGTATCGGTTATTGACTTTTTAGCTGGCTTTGGTGCCTTGGACATGAGCTAGGACCTTAAGATTCTGCATGAAAGGAGGACTAGCAGCCGAGTTGCACGGGAGAATGTGAAAAGTGTTCATAAGTAGTAAAAACCTGAGAAATCCGTCCGTTTTCCTCATTTGTTATCGAATCGACTTAAAGCCAGATCGTCACATTGGCCGCTCTTCTCTCTGAAACGGTTGTACCTATCGTCTGCAAAGCTATGTCACGTGTTGCCGTTTGCGGAAACATGAAAAGCACCATAGTAGAGCACAGACGAAGCTTCTAAGTTGATGTAATAGCCAGTAAGAAGTAGTACAATTCAAGTTTTAGGTATCGATTACTGACTTTTTAACTGGCTTTGGTGCCTTGGCCATGAGCTAGGTCCTTGACATTCTGCATGAAAGGAGGACTAGCAGCCGAGTTGCACGGGAGAATGTGGAAAGTGTTCATATGTAGTAAAAACCTGAGAAATCCGTCCGTTTTCGTCATTTGTTATCGAATCGACTTAAAGCCAGATCGTCACATTGGCCGCTCTTCTCTCTGATACGGTTGTACTTATCGTCTGCAAAGCTATGTCGCGTGCTGCGGTATGCGGAGACACTAAAATCACCATAGTAGAACACAGGTGAAGCTTCTAAGTTGGTGCAATAGCCAGTAAGAAGTAGAACAATTCAAGTTTTAGGTATCGATTATTGTCTTTTTAGCTGGCTTCGGTACCTTGGACATGAGCTAGGACCTTAAGATTCTGCATGAAAGAAGGACTAGCAGCCGAGTTGCACGTCAGAATGTGAAAAGTGTTCATATGTAGTAAAAACCTGAGAAATCCGTCCGTTTTCGTCATTTGTTATCGAATCTACTTAAAGCCAGATCGTCACATTGGCCGCTCTTCTCTATGAAACGTTTGTACATATCGTCTGCAAAGCTATGTCGCGTGCAGCGGTATGTGGAGACACTAAAATCACCACAGTAGAACACAGATGAGGCTTCTAAGTTGATGTAATATCCAGTAAGAAGTGGTACAATTCAAGTTTTAGGTATCGATTATTGACTTTTTAGCTGGCTTTGGTGCCTTGGACATGAGCTAGGACTTTAAGATTCTGCATAATAGGAGGACTAGCAGCCGAGTTCCACGGGAGAATGTGAAAAGTGTTCATATGTAGTAAGAACCTAATAAAACCGTCCTTTTTCGTCATTTGTTATCGAATCGACTTAAAGCCAGATCGTCACATTGGCAGCTCTTCTCTCTGAAATGGTTGTACTTATCGTCTGCAAAACTATGTCGCGTGCTGCGGTATGCGGAGAAACTAAAAGCACCGTAGTAGAACACAGATGAAGCTTCTAAGTTGATGTAATAGCCAGTAAGAAGTAGTACAATTCAAGTTTTAGGTATTGATTATTGACCTTTTAGCTGGCTTTGGTGCCTTGGACATGAGCTAGGACCTTAAGATTCTGCATAAAAGGAGGACTAGCAGCCGAGTTGCACGGGAGAATGTGAAAAGTGTTCATATGTAGTAATAACCTGAGAAATCCGTCCTTTTTCGTCATTTGTTATCGAATCGACTTAAAGCCAGATCGTCACATTGGCCGCTCTTCTCTCTGGAACAGTTGTGCTTATCGTCTGCAAAGCTATGTCGCGTGTTGCCGTAGGCGGAAACAGGAAAAGCACCATAGTAGAACACAGTTGAAGCTTCTAAGCTGATGTAATAGCCAGTAAGAAGTAGTCCAATTCAAGATTTAGGAATCGATTATTGACTTTTTAGCTGGCTTTCGTGCCTTGGACATGAGCTAGGACTTTAAGATTCTGCATGAAAGGAGGACTAGCAGCCCAGTTGCACGGGAGAATGTGAAAAGTGTTCATATGTAGTAAAAACCTGAGAAATCCGTCCGTTTTCGTCATTTGTTATCGAATCGACTTAAAGCCAGATCGTCACATTGGCCACCCTTCTCTCTGAAACGGTTGTACTTATCGTCTGCAAAGCTAGGTCGCGTGCTGCGGTATGCTGAGACACTAAAAGCACCATAGTAGAACACAGATCAAGCTTCTAAGTTGATGTAATAGCCAGTAAGAAGTAGTACAATTCAAGTTTTAGGTACTGAATATTGAATTTTTAGCTGGCTTTGGTGCCTTGGAAATGAGCTAGGACCTTAATATTCTGCATGAAAGGAGGACTGGCAGCCGAGTTGCACGGGAGAATGTGAAAAGTGTTCAAATTTAGTAAAAACCTGAGAAATACGTCCGTTTTCGTCATTTGTTACCGAATCGACTTAAAGCCAGATCGTCACATTGGCCGCTCTTCTCTCTGAAACGGTTGTACTTATCGTCTGCAAAGCTATGTCGCGTGCTGCGGCATGTGGAGACACTAAAAGCACCATAGTAGAACACAGATGAAGCTTCTAAGTTGATGTAATACCCAGTAAGAAGTAGTACAATTCAAGTTTAAGGTATCGATTATTGACATTTTAGCTGGCTTTGGTGCCTTGGACATGAGCTAGGACCTTAACATTCTTCATGAAAGGAGGACTAGCAGCCGATTTGCACGGGAGAATGTGAAAAGTGTTCATATGTAGTAAAAACCTTAGAAATCCGTCCGTTTTCGTCATTTGTTATCGAATCGACTTAAAGCCAGATCGTCACATTGGCTGCTCTTCTCTCTGAAACGGTTGTACTTATCGCCTGCAAAGCTATGTCACGTGCTGCGGTATGCGGTGACACTAAAATCACCACAGTAGAACACAGATGAAGCTTCTAAGTTGATGTAATATCCAGTAAGAAGTAGTACAATTCAAGTTTTAGGTATCGATTATTGACTTTTTAGCTGGCTTTCGTGCATTGGACATGAGCTAGGACCTTAAGATTTTGCATGAAACGTGGACTAGCAGCCGAGTTCCACGGGAGAATGTGAAAAGTGTTCATATGTAGTAAAAACCTGAGAAATCCGTCCGTTTTCGTCATTTGTTATCGAATCGACTTAAAGCCAGATCGTCACATTGGCCGCCCTTCTCTCTGAAACGGTTGTACTTATCGACTGCAAAACTATGTCGCGTGCTGCGGTATGCGGAGAAACTAAAAGCACCGTAGTAGAACACAGATGAAGCTTCTAAGTTGATGTAATAGCCAGTAAGAAGTAGTACAATTCAAGTTTTAGGTATTGATTATTGACTTTTTAGCTGGCTTTGGTGCCTTGGACATGAGCTTGGACCTTAAGATTCTGCATGAAAGGAGGACTAGCAGCCGAGTTGCACGGGAGAATGTGAAAAGAGTTCATATGTAGTAAAAACCTCAGAAATCCGTCCGTTTTCGTCATTTGTTATCGAATCGACTTAAAGCCAGATCGTCACATTGGCCGCTCTTCTCTCTGAAACGGTTGTACTTATCGTCTGCAAAGCTTTGTCGCGTACTGCGGTATTCGGAGTAACTAAAAGCACCATAGTAGAACACAGATGAAGCTCCTAAGATGATGTAATAGCCAGTAAGAAGTAGTACAATTCAAGTTTTAGGTATTGAATATGGACCTTTTCGCTGGCTTTGGTGCCTTGGACATGAGCTAGGACCTTAAGATTCTGCATGAAAGGAGGACTAGCAGCCGAGTTGCACGGGAGAATGTGAAAAGTGTTCATATGTAGTAATAACCTGAGAAATCCTTCCTTTTTCGTCATTTGTTATCGAATCGACTTAAAGCCAGATCGTCACATTGGCCGCTCTTCTCTCTGAAACGGTTGTGATTATCGTCTGCAAAGCTATGTCGCGTGTTGCCGTAGGCGGAAACGGGAAAAGCACCATAGTAGAACACAGACGAAGCTTCTAAGTTGATGTAATAGCCAGTAAGAAGTAGTCCAATTCAAGATTTAGGTATCGATTATTGATTTTTAGCTGGCTTTCGTGCCTTGGACATGAGGTAGGACTTAAAGATTCTGCATAAAAGGAGGACTAGCAGCCGAGTTGCACGTCAGAATGTGAAAAGTGTTCATATGTAGTAAAAACCTGAGAAATCCGTCCGTTTTCGTCATTTGTTATCGAATCTACTTAAAGCCAGATCGTCACATTGGCCGCTCTTCTCTATGAAACGTTTGTACATATCGTCTGCAAAGCTATGTCGCGTGCAGCGGTATGTGGAGACACTAAAATCACCACAGTAGAACACAGATGAAGCTTCTAAGTTGATGTAATATCCAGTAAGAAGTAGTACAATTCAAGTTTTACGTATCGATTATTGACTTTTTAGCTGGCTTTGGTGCCTTGGACATGAGCTAGGACTTTAAGATTCTGCATAAAAGGAGGACTAGCAGCCGAGTTGCACGGGAGAATGTGAAAAGTGTTCATATGTAGTAAAAACCTGAGAAATCCGTCCGTTTTCGTCATTTGTTATCGAATCGACTTAAAGCCAGATCGTCACATTGGCCGCTCTTCTCTCTGAAACGGTTGTACTTATCGTCTGCAAAACTATGTCGCGTGCTGCGGTATGTGGAGAAACTAAAAGCACCGTAGTAGAACACAGATGAAGCTTCTAAGTTGATGTAATAGCCAGTAAGAAGTAGTACAATTCAAGTTTTACGTATCGATTATTGACTTTTTAGCTGGCTTTGGTGCCTTGGACATGAGCTAGGACCTTATGATTCTGCATGAAAGGAGGACTAGCAGCCGAGTTGCACGGGAGAATGTGAAAAGTGTTCATATGTAGTAAAAACCTGAGAAATCCGTCCGTTTTCGTCATTTGTTATCGAATCGACTTAAAGCCAGATCGTCACATTGGCCGCTCTTCTCTCTGAAACGGTTGTACTTATCGTCTGCAAAGCTATGTCACGTGTTGCCGTAGGCGGAAACAGGAAAAGCACCATAGTAGAACACAGACGAAGCTTCTAAGTTGATGTAATAGCCAGTAAGAAGTAGTACAATTCAAGTTTTAGGTATCGATTATTGACTTTTTAGCTGGCTTTGGTGTCTTGGCCATGAGCTAGGACCTTGACACTCTGCATGGAAGGAGGACTAGCAGCCGAGTTGCACGGGAGAATGTGAAAAGTGTTCATATGTAGTAAAAACCTGAGAAATCCATCCGTTTTCGTCATTTGTTATCGAATCGACTTAAAGCCAGATCGTCACATTGGCCGCTCTTCTCTCTGAAACGGTTGTACTTACCGTCTGCAAAGCTATGTCGCGTGCTGCGGTATGCGGAGACACTAAAATCACCATAGTAGAACACAGATGAAGCTTCTAAGTTGATGCAATAGCCAGTAAGAGGTAGAACAATTCAAGTTTTAGGTATCGATTATTGACTTTTTAGCTGTATTCGGTACCTTGGACATGAGCTAGGACCTTAAGATTCTGCATGAAAGGAGGACTAGCAGCCGCGTTGCACGTCAGAATGTGAAAAGTGTTCATATGTAGTAAAAACCTGAGAAATCCGTCCGTTTTCGTCATTTGTTATCGAATCGACTTAAAGCCAGATCGTCACATTGGCCCCTCTTCTCTCTGAAACGGTTGTACTTATCGTCTGCAAAGCTATGTCGCGTGCTGCGGCATGCTGAGACACTAAAAGCACCATAGTAGAACACAGATCAAGCTTCTACGTTGATGTAATAGCCAGTAAGAAGTAGTACAATTCAAGTTTTAGGTATTGAATATGGACCTTTAAGCTGGCTTTGGTGCCTTGGACATGAGCTAGGACCTTAAGATTCTGCATGAAAGGAGGACTAGCAGCCGAGTTGCACGGGAGAATGTGAAAAGTGTTCATATGTAGTAATAACCTGAGAAATCCGTCCTTTTTCGTCATTTGTTATCGAATCGACTTAAAGCCAGATCGTCACATTGGCCGCTCTTCTCTCTGGAACAGTTGTGCTTATCGTCTGCAAAGCTATGTCGCGTGTTGCCGTAGGCGGAAACAGGAAAAGCACCATAGTAGAACACAGTTGAAGCTTCTAAGCTGATGTAATAGCCAGTAAGAAGTAGTCCAATTCAAGATTTAGGAATCGATTATTGACTTTTTAGCTGGCTTTCGTGCCTTGGACATGAGCTAGGACTTTAAGATTCTGCATGAAAGGAGGACTAGCAGCCCAGTTGCACGGGAGAATGTGAAAAGTGTTCATATGTAGTAAAAACCTGAGAAATCCGTCCGTTTTCGTCATTTGTTATCGAATCGACTTAAAGCCAGATCGTCACATTGGCCGCTCTTCTCTCTGAAACGGTTGTACTTATCGTCTGCAAAGCTAGGTCGCGTGCTGCGGTATGCTGAGACACTAAAAGCACCATAGTAGAACACAGATCAAGCTTCTAAGTTGATGTAATAGCCAGTAAGAAGTAGTACAATTCAAGTTTTAGGTACTGAATATTGAATTTTTAGCTGGCTTTGGTGCCTTGGACATGAGCTAGGACCTTAATATTCTGCATGAAAGGAGGACTGGCAGCCGAGTTGCACGGGAGAATGTGAAAAGTGTTCAAATTTAGTAAAAACCTGAGAAATACGTCCGTTTTCGTCATTTGTTACCGAATCGACTTAAAGCCAGATCGTCACATTGGCCGCTCTTCTCTCTGAAACGGTTGTACTTATCGTCTGCAAAGCTATGTCGCGTGCTGCGGCATGTGGAGACACTAAAAGCACCATAGTAGAACACAGATGAAGCTTCTAAGTTGATGTAATACCCAGTAAGAAGTAGTACAATTCAAGTTTAAGGTATCGATTATTGACATTTTAGCTGGCTTTGGTGCCTTGGACATGAGCTAGGACCTTAACATTCTTCATGAAATGAGGACTAGCAGCCGATTTGCACGGGAGAATGTGAAAAGTGTTCATATGTAGTAAAAACCTTAGAAATCCGTCCGTTTTCGTCATTTGTTATCGAATCGACTTAAAGCCAGATCGTCACATTGGCTGCTCTTCTCTCTGAAACGGTTGTACTTATCGCCTGCAAAGCTATGTCATCTACATCTACATCTACATGACTACTCTGCAATTCACATTTAAGTGCTTGGCAGAGGGTTCATCGAACCACAATCATACTATCTCTCTACTATTCCACTCCCGAACCGCGAGCGGGAAAAACGAACACCTAAACCTTTCTGTTCGAGCTCTGATTTCTCTTATTTTATTTTGATGATCATTCCTACCTATGTAGGTTGGGCTCAACAAAATATTTTCGCATTCGGAAGAGAAAGTTGGTGACTGAAATTTCGTAAAAAGCTCTCGCCGCGACGAAAAACATCTATGCTGTAATGACTTCCATCCCAACTCGTGTATCATATCTGCCACACTCTCTCCCCTATAACGCGATAATACAAAACGAGCTGCCCTTCTTTCCACCCTCTCGTGCTGCGGTATGCGGTGACACTAAAATCACCACAGTAGAACACAGATGAAGCTTCTAAGTTGATGTAATATCCAGTAAGAAGTAGTACAATTCAAGTTTTAGGTATCGATTATTGACTTTTTAGCTGGCTTTCGTGCATTGGACATGAGCTAGGAACTTAAGATTTTGCATGAAACGTGGACTAGCAGCCGAGTTCCACGGGAGAATGTGAAAAGTGTTCATATGTAGTAAAAACCTGAGAAATCCGTCCGTTTTCGTCATTTGTTATCGAATCGACTTAAAGCCAGATCGTCACATTGGCCGCCCTTCTCTCTGAAACGGTTGTACTTATCGACTGCAAAACTATGTCGCGTGCTGCGGTATGCGGAGAAACTAAAAGCACCGTAGTAGAACACAGATGAAGGTTCTAAGTTGATGTAATAGCCAGTAAGAAGTAGTACAATTCAAGTTTTAGGTATTGATTATTGACTTTTTAGCTGGCTTTGGTGCCTTGGACATGAGCTTGGACCTTAAGATTCTGCATGAAAGGAGGACTAGCAGCCGAGTTGCACGGGAGAATGTGAAAAGTGTTCATATGTAGTAAAAACCTGAGAAATCCGTCCGTTTTCGTCATTTGTTATCGAATCGACTTAAAGCCAGATCGTCACATTGGCCGCTCTTCTCTCTGAAACGGTTGTACTTATCGTCTGCAAAGCTATGTCGCGTACTGCGGAATTCGGAGTAACTAAAAGCACCATAGTAGAACACAGATGAAGCTCCTAAGATGATGTAATAGCCAGTAAGAAGTAGTACAATTCAAGTTTTAGGTATCGGTTATTGACTTTTTAGCTGGCTTTGGTGCCTTGGACATGTGCTAGGACCTTAAGATTCTGCATGAAAGGACGACTAGCAGCCGAGTTGCACGGGAGAATGTGAGAAGTGTTCATATGTATTAAAAACCTGAGAAATCCGTCCGTTTTCTTCATTTGTTATCGAATCGACTTAAAGCCAGATCGTCACATTGGCCGCTCTTCTCTCTGAAACGGTTGTACTTATCGTCTGCAAAGCTATGTCGCGTGCTGCGGTATGCGGAGACACTAAAATCATTATAGTAGAACACAGATGAAGCTTCTAAGTTGATGCAATAGCCAGTAAGAAGTAGAACAATTCAAGTTTTAGGTATCGATTATTGACTTTTTAGCTGGCTTCGGTACCTTGGACATGAGCTAGGACCTTAAGATTCTGCATGAAAGGAGGACTAGCAGCCGAGTTGCACGTCAGAATGTGAAAAGTGTTCATATGTAGTAATAACCTGAGAAATCAGTCCGTTTTCGTCATTTGTTATCGAATCGACTTAAAGCCAGATGGTCACATTGGCCGCTCTTCTCTCTGAAACGGTTGTACATATCGTCTGCAAAGCTATGTCGCGTGTTGCCGTAGGCGGAAACAGGAAAAGCACCATAGTAGAACACAGACGAAGCTTCTAAGTTGATGTAATAGCCAGTAAGAAGTAGTCCAATTCAAGATTTAGGTATCGATTATTGATTTTTAGCTGGCTTTCGTGCCTTGGACATGAGGTAGGACTTAAAGATTCTGCATAAAAGGAGGACTAGCAGCCCAGTTGAACGGGAGAATGTTAAAAGTGTTCATATGTAGTAAAAACCTGAGAAATCCGTCCGTTTTCGTCATTTGTTATCGAATCGACTTAAAGCCAGATCGTCACATTGGCCGCTCTTCTCTCTGAAACGGTTGTACTTATCGTCTGCAAAACTGTGTCGCGTGCTGCGGTATGCGGAGAAACTAAAAGCACCGTAGTAGAACACAGATGAAGCTTGTAAGTTGATGTAATAGCCAGTAAGAAGTTGTACAATTCAAGTTTTAGGTATTGATTATTGACTTTTTAGCTGGCTTTGGTGCCTTGGACATGAGCTAGGACCTTAAGATTCTGCATGAATGGAGGACTAGAAGCCGAGTTGCACGGGAGAATGTGAAAAGTGTTCATATGTAGTAAAACCTGAGAAATGCGTTCGTTTTCGTCATTTGTTATCGAATCGACTTAAAGCCAGATCGTCACATTGGCCGCTCTTCTCTCTGAAACGGTTGTACTTATCGTCTGCAAAGCTATGTCGCGTGCTGCGGTATGCGGAGACACTAAAAGCACCATAGTAGAACACAGACGAAGCTTCTAAGTTGATCTAATAGCCAGTAAGAAGTAGTACAATTCAAGTTTTAGGTATCGATTATTGACTTTTTAACTGGCTTTGGTGCCTTGGCCATGAGCTAGGACCTTGACATTCTGCATGAAAGGAGGACTAGCAGCCGAGTTGCACGGGAGAATGTGAAAAGTGTTCATATGTAGTAAAAACCTGAGAAATTCGTCCGTTTTCGTCATTTGTTATCGAATCGACTTAAAGCCAGATCGTCACATTGGCCGCTCTTCTCTCTGAAACGGTTGTACTTATCGTCTGCAAAGCTATGTCGCGTGCTGCGGTATGCGGAGACACTAAAATCACCATAGTAGAACACAGATGAAGCTTCTAAGATGATGCAATAGCCAGTAAGAAGTAGAACAATTCAAGTTTTAGGTATCGATTATTGACTTTTTAGCGGGCTTCGGTACCTTGGACATGAGCTAGGACCTTAAGATTTTGCATGAAAGGAGGACTAGCAGCCGAGTTGCACGTCAGAATGTGAAAAGTGTTCATATGCAGTAAAAACCTGAGAAATCCGTCCGTTTTCGTCATTTGTTATCGAATCGACTTAAAGCCAGATCGTCACATTGGCCGCTCTTCTCTCTGAAACGGTTGTACATATCGTCTGCAAAGCTATGTCGCGTGCAGCGGTATGTGGAGACACTAAAATCACCATAGTAGAACACAGATGAAGCATCTAAGTTGATGTAATAGCCAGTAAGAAGTAGTACAATTCAAGTTTTAGGAATCGATTATTGACTTTTAAGCTGGCTTTGGTGCCTTGGACATGAGCTAGGACCTTAAGATTCTGCATGAAAGGAGGACTAGCAGCCGAGTTGCACGGGAGAATGTGAAAAGTGTTCATATGTAGTAAAAACCTGAGAAATCCGTCCGTTTTCGTCATTTGTTATCGAATCGACATAAAGCCAGATCGTCACATTGGCCGCTCTTCTCTCTGAAACGGTTGTACTTATCGTCTGCAAAGCTATGTCGCGTGCTGCGGTGTGAGGAGAAACTAAAAGCACCATAGTAGAACACAGATCAAGCTTCTAAGTTGATGTAATAGCCAGTAAGAAGTAGTACAATGCAAGTTATAGGTATTGAATATGGACCTTTTAGCTGGCTTTGGTGCCTTGGACATGAGCTAGGACCTTAAGATTCTGCATGAAAGGAGGACTAGCAGCCGAGTTGCACGGGAGAATGTGAAAAGTGTTCATATGTAGTAATAACCTGAGAAATCCGTCCTTTTTCGTCATTTGTTATCGAATCGACTTAAAGCCAGATCGTCACATTGGCCGCTCTTCTCTCTGAAACGGTTGTGCTTATCGTCTGCAAAGCTATGTCGCGTACTGCGGTATTCGGAGACACTAAAAGCACCATAGTAGAACTCAGATGAAGCTTCTAAGATGATGTAATAGCCAGTAAGAAGAAGTACAATTAAAGTATTAGGTATCGGTTATTGCCTTTTTAGCTGGCTTTGGTGCCTCGGACATGAGCTAGGACCTTAAGATTCTGCATGAAAGGAGGACTAGCAGCCGAGTTGCACGGGAGAATGTGAAAAGTGTTCATAAGTAGTAAAAACCTGAGAAATCCGTCCGTTTTCGTCATCTGTTGTCGAATCGACTTAAAGCCAGATCGTCACATTGGCCGCTCTTCTCTCTGAAACGGTTGTACTTATCGTCTGCAAAGCTATGTCACGTGCTGCGGTATGCGGAGAAACTAAAAGCACCGTAGTAGAACACAGATGAAGCTTGTAAGTTGATGTAATAGCCAGTAAGAAGTAGTACAATTCAAGTTTTAGGTATTGATTATTGACTTTTTAGCTGGCTTTGGTGCCTTGGACATGAGCTAGGACCTTAAGATTCTGCATGAATGGAGGACTAGCAGCAGAATTGCACGGGAGAATGTGAAAAGTGTTCATATGTAGTAAAAACCTAAGAAATCCGTTCGTTTTCGTCATTTGTTATCGAATCGACTTAAAGCCAGATCGTCACATTGGCCGCTCTTCTCTCTGAAACGGTTGTACTTATCGTCTGCAAAGCTATGTCGCGTACTGCGGTATGCTGAGACACTAAAAGCACCATAGTAGAACACAGATCAAGCTTCTAAGTTGATGTAATAGCCAGTAAGAAGTAGTACAATTCAAGTTTTAGGTATTGAATATTGACCTTTTAGCTGGCTTTCGTGCCTTGGACATGAGCTAGGACTTTAAGATTCTGCATAAAAGGAGCACTAGCAGGAGAGTTGCACGGGAGAATGTGAAAAGTGTTCATATGTAGTAAAAACCTGAGAAATCCGTCCGTTTTCGTCATTTGTTATCGAATCGACTTAAAGCCAGATCGTCACATTGGCCGCTCTTCTCTCTGAAACGGTTGTACTTATCGTCTGCAAAGCTATGTCGCGTGCTGCGGTATGCGGAGACACTAAAAGCACCATAGTAGAACACAGACGAAGCTTCTAAGTTGATCTAATAGCCAGTAAGAAGTAGTACAATTCAAGTTTTAGGTATCGATTATTGACTTTTTAACTGGCTTTGGTGCCTTGGCCATGAGCTAGGACCTTGATATTCTGCATGAAAGGAGGACTAGCAGCCGAGTTGCACGGGAGAGTGTGAAAAGTGTTCATATGTAGTAAAAACCTGAGAAATTCGTCCGTTACCGTCATTTGTTATCGAATCGACTTAAAGCCAGATCGTCACATTGGCCGCTCTTCTCTCTGAAACGGTTGTACTTATCGTCTGCAAAGCTATGTCGCGTGCTGCGGTATGCGGAGACACTAAAATCACCATAGTAGAACACAGATGAAGCTTCTAAGTTGATGCAATAGCCAGTAAGAAGTAGAACAATTCAAGTTTTAGGTATCGATTATTGACTTTTTAGCTGGCTTCGGTACCTTGGACATGAGCTAGGACCTTAAGATTCTGCATGAAAGGAGGACTAGCAGCCGAGTTGCACGGGAGAATGTGAAAAGTGTTCATATGTAGTAAAAACCTGAGAAATCCGTCCGTTTTCGTCATTTGTTATCGAATCGACTTAAAGCCAGATCGTCACATTGACCGCTCTTCTCTCTGAAACGGTTGTACATATCGTCTGCAAAGCTATGTCGCGTGCAGCGGTATGTGGAGACACTAAAATCACCATAGTAGAACACAGATGAAGCATCTAAGTTGATGTAATAGCCAGTAAGAAGTAGTACAATTCAAGTTTTAGGAATCGATTATTGACTTTTAAGCTGGCTTTGGTGCCTTGGACATGACCTAGGACCTTAAGATTCTGCATGAAAGAGGACCAGCAGCCGAGTTGCACGGGAGAATGTGAAAAGAGTTCATATGTAGTAAAAACCTGAGAAATCCGTCCGTTTTCGTCATTTGTTATCGAATCGACATAAAGCCAGATCGTCACACAGGCCGCTCTTCTCTCTGAAACGGTTGTACTTATCGTCTGCAAAGCTATGTCGCGTGCTGCGGTATGCGGAGACACTAAAAGCACCATAGTAGAACACAGATGAAGCTTCTAAGTTGATCTAATAGCCAGTAAGAAGAAGTACAATTCAAGTTTTAGGTATCGATTATTGACTTTTTAACTGGCTTTGGTGCCTTGGCCATAAGCTAGGACCTTGACATTCTGCATGAAAGGAGGACTAGCAGCCGAGTTGCACGGGAGAATGTGAAAAGTGTTCATATGTAGTAAAAACCTGAGAAATTCGTCCGTTTTCGTCATTTGTTATCGAATCGACTTAAAGCCAGATCGTCACATTGGCCGCTCTTCACTCTGAAACGGTTGTACTTATCATCTGCAAAGCTATGTCGCGTGCTGCCGTATGCGGAGACACTAAAATCACCATAGTAGAACACAGATGAAGCTTCTAAGTTGATGCAATAGCCAGTAAGAAGTAGAACAATTCAAGTTTTAGGTATCGATTATTGACTTTTTAGCTGGCTTCTGTACCTTGGACATGAGCTAGGACCTTAAGATTCTGCATGAAAGGAGGACTAGCAGCCGAGTTGCCCAGGAGAATGTGAAAAGTGTTCATATGTAGTAAAAACCTGAGAAATCCGTCCGTTTTCGTCATTTGTTATCGAATCGACTTAAAGCCAGATCGTCACATTGACCGCTCTTCTCTCTGAAACGGTTGTACATATCGTCTGCAAAGCTATGTCGCGTGCAGCGGTATGTGGAGACACTAAAATCACCATAGTAGAACACAGATGAAGCATCTAAGTTGATGTAATAGCCAGTAAGAAGTAGTACAATTCAAGTTCTATGAATCGATTATTGACTTTTAAGCTGGCTTTGGTGCCTTGGACATGAGCTAGGACCTTAAGATTCTGCATGAAAGGAGGACCAGCAGCCGAGTTGCTCGGGAGAATGTGAAAAGTGTTCATAAGTAGTAAAAACCTGAGAAATCCGTCCGTTTTCGTCATTTGTTATCGAATCGACATAAGGCCAGATCGTCACATTGGCCGCTCTTCTCTCTGAAACGGTTGTACTTATCGTCTGCAAAGCTATGTTGCGTGCTGCGGTGTGAGGAGACACTAAAAGCACCATAGTAGAACACAGATCAAGCTTCTAAGTTGATGTAATAGCCAGTAAGAAGTAGTACAATTCAAGTTGTAGGTATTGAATATGGACCTTTTAGCTGGCTTTGGTGCCTTGGACATGAGCTAGGACCTTAAGATTCTGCAATAAAGGAGGACTAGCAGCCGAGTTGCACGGGAGAATGTGAAAAGTGTTCATATGTAGTAAAAACCTGAGAAATCCGTCCGTTTTCGTCATTTGTTATCGAATCGACTTAAAACCAGATCGTCACATTGGCCGCACTTCTCTCTGAAAAGGTTGCACTCATCGTCTGCAAAGCTATGTCGTATGCTGCGGTATGCGGAGACACTAAAAGCACCATAGTAGAACACAGACGAAGCTTCTAAGTTGACGTAATAGCCGGTAAGATGTAGTCCAATTCAAGATTTACGTATCGATTATAGACTTTTTAACTGGCTTTGGTGCCTTGGACATGAGCTAGGACCTTGACATTCTGCATGAAAGGAGGACTAGCAGCCGAGTTGCACGGGAGAATGTGAAAAGTGTTCATATGTAGTAAAAACCTAAGAAATCCGTTCGTTTTCGTCATTTGTTATCGAATCGACTTAAAGCCAGATCGTCACATTGGCCGCTCTTCTCTCTGAAACGGTTGTACTTATCGTCTCCAAAGATATGTCGCGTACTGCGGTATGCTGAGACACTAAAAGCACCATAGTAGAACACAGATCAAGCTTCTAAGTTGATGTAATAGCCAGTAAGAAGTAGTACAATTCAAGTTTTAGGTGTTGAATATTGACCTTTTAGCTGGCTTTCGTGCCTTGGACATGAGCTAGGACTTTAAGATTCTGCATAAAAGGAGCACTAGCAGGAGAGTTGCACGGGAGAATGTGAAAAGTGTTCATATGTAGTAAAAACCTGAGAAATCCGTCCGTTTTCGTCATTTGTTATCGAATCGACTTAAAGCCAGATCGTCACATTGGCCGCTCTTCCCTCTGAAGCGGTTGTACTTATCGTCTGCAAAGCTATGTCGCGTGCTGCGGTATGCGGAGACACTAAAAGCACCATAGTAGAACACAGACGAAGCTTCTAAGTTGATCTAATAGCCAGTAAGAAGTAGTACAATTCAAGTTTTAGGTATCGATTATTGACTTTTTAACTGGCTTCGGTGCCTTGGCCATGAGCTAGGACCTTGACATTCTGCATGAAAGGAGTACTAGCAGCCGAGTTGCACGGGAGAATGTGAAAAGTGTTCATATGTAGTAAAAACCTGAGAAATTCGTCCGTTTTCGTCATTTGTTATCGAATCGACTTAAAGCCAGTTCGTCACATTGGCCGCTCTTCTCTCTGAAACGGTTGTACTTATCGTCTGCAAAGCTATGTCGCGTGCTGCGGTATGCGGAGACACTAAAATCACCATAGTAGAACACAGATGAAGCTTCTAAGTTGATGCAATAGCCAGTAAGAAGTAGAACAATTCAAGTTTTAGGTATCGATTATTGACTTTTTAGCTGGCTTCGGTACCTTGGACATGAGCTAGGACCTTAAGATTCTGCATGAAAGGAGGACTAGCAGCCGAGTTGCACGTGAGAATGTGAAAAGTGTTCATATGTAGTAAAAACCTGAGAAATCCGTCCGTTTTCGTCATTTGTTATCGAATCGACTTAAAGCCAGATCGTCACATTGACCGCTCTTCTCCCTGAAACGGTTGTACATATCGTCTGCAAAGCTATGTCGCGTGCAGCGGTATGTGGAGACACTAAAAGCACCATAGTAGAACACAGACGAAGCTTCTAAGTTGATCTAATAGCCAGTAAGAAGTAGTACAATTCAAGTTTTAGGTATCGATTATTGACTTTTTAACTGGCTTTGGTGCCTTGGCCATGAGCTAGGAACGTGACATTCTGCATGAAAGGAGAACTAGCAGCCGAGTTGCACGGGAGAATGTGAAAAGTGTTCATATGTAGTAAAAACCTGAGAAAATCGTCCGTTTTCGTCATTTGTTATCGAATCGACTTAAAGCCAGATCGTCACATTGGCCGCTCTTCTCTCTGAAACGGTTGTACTTATCGTCTGCAAAGCTATGTCGCGTGCTGCCGTATGCGGAGACACTAAAATCACCATAGTAGAACACAGATGAAGCTTCTAAGTTGATGCAATAGCCAGTAAGAAGTAGAACAATTCAAGTTTTAGGTATAGATTATTGACTTTTTAGCTGGCTTCGGTACCTTGGACATGAGCTAGGACCTTAAGATTCTGCATGAAAGGAGGACTAGCAGCCGAGTTGCACGTGGGAATGTGAAAAGTGTTCATATGTAGTAAAAACCTGAGAAATCCGTTCGTTTTCGTCATTTGTTATCGAATCGACTTAAAGCCAGATCGTCACATTGACCGCTCTTCTCTCTGAAACGGTTGTACATATCGTCTGCAAAGCTATGTCGCGTGCAGCGGTATATGGAGACACTAAAATCACCATAGTAGAACACAGATGAAGCATCTAAGTTGATGTAATAGCCAGTAAGAAGTAGTACAATTCAAGTTTTAGGAATCGATTATTGACTTTTAAGATGGCTTTGGTGCCTTGGACATGAGCTAGGACCTTAAGATTCTGCATGAATGGAGGACTAGCAGTCGAGTTGCACGGGAGAATGTGAAAAGTGTTCATATGTAGTAAAAACCTAAGAAATCCGTTCGTTTTCGTCATTTGTTATCGAATCGACTTAAAGCCAGATCGTCACATTGGCCGCTCTTCTCTCTGAAACGGTTGTACTTATCGTCTCCAAAGCTATGTCGCGTACTGCGGTATGCTGAGACACTAAAAGCACCATAGTAGAACACAGATCAAGCTTCTAAGTTGATGTAATAGCCAGTAAGAAGTAGTACAATTCAAGTTTTAGGTGTTGAATATTGACCTTTTAGCTGGCTTTCGTGCCTTGGACATGAGCTAGGACTTTAAGATTCTGCATAAAAGGAGCACTAGCAGGAGAGTTGCACGGGAGAATGTGAAAAGTGTTCATATGTAGTAAAAACCTGAGAAATCCGTCCGTTTTCGTCATTTGTTATCGAATCGACTTAAAGCCAGATCGTCACATTGGCCGCTCTTCTCTCTGAAGCGGTTGTACTTATCGTCTGCAAAGATATGTCGCGTGCTGCGGTATGCGGAGACACTAAAAGCACCATAGTAGAACACAGACGAAGCTTCTAAGTTGATCTAATAGCCAGTAAGAAGTAGTACAATTCATGTTTTAGGTATCGATTATTGACTTTTTAACTGGCTTTGGTGCCTTGCCATGAGCTAGGACTTTGACATTCTGCATGAAAGGAGGACTAGCAGCCGAGTTGCACGGGAGAATGTGAAAAGTGTTCATATGTAGTAAAAACCTGAGAAATCCGTCCGTTTTCGTCATTTGTTATCGAATCGACTTAAAGCCAGTTCGTCACATTGGCCGCTCTTCTCTCTGAAACGGTTGTACTTATCGTCTGCAAAGCTATGTCGCGTGCTGCGGTATGCGGAGACACTAAAATCACCATAGTAGAACACAGATGAAGCTTCTAAGTTGATGCAATAGCCAGTAAGAAGTAGAACAATTCAAGTTTTAGGTATCGATTATTGACTTTTTAGCTGGCTTCGGTACCTTGGACATGAGCTAGGACCTTAAGATTCTGCATGAAAGGAGGACTAGCAGCCGAGTTGCACGTGAGAATGTGAAAAGTGTTCATATGTAGTAAAAACCTGAGAAATCCGTCCGTTTTCGTCATTTGTTATCGAATCGACTTAAAGCCAGATCGTCACATTGACCGCTCTTCTCTCTGAAACGGTTGTACATATCGTCTGCAAAGCTATGTCGCGTGCAGCGGTATGTGGAGACACTAAAAGCACCATAGTAGAACACAGACGAAGCTTCTAAGTTGATCTAATAGCCAGTAAGAAGTAGTACAATTCAAGTTTTAGGTATCGATTATTGACTTTTTAACTGGCTTTGGTGCCTTGGCCATGAGCTAGGAACGTGACATTCTGCATGAAAGGAGGACTAGCAGCCGAGTTGCACGGGAGAATGTGAAAAGTGTTCATATGTAGTAAAAACCTGAGAAATTCGTCCGTTTTCGTCATTTGTTATCGAATGGACTTAAAGCCAGATCGTCACATTGGCCGCTCTTCTCTCTGAAACGGTTGTACTTATCGTCTGCAAAGCTATGTCGCGTGCTGCGGTATGCGGAGACACTAAAATCACCATAGTAAAACACAGATCAAGCTTCTAAGTTGATGTAATAGCCAGTAAGAAGTAGTACAATTCAAGTTATAGGTATTGAATATGGACCTTTTAACTGGCTTTGGTGCCTTGGACATGAGCTAGGACCTTGACATTGTGCATAAAAGGAGGACTGGCAGCCGAGTTGCACGGGAGAATGTGAAAATTGTTCATATGTAGTAAAAACCTGAGAAATCCGTCCGTTTTCGTCATTTGTTATCGAATCGACTTAAAGCCAGATGGTCACATAAGCCGCTCTTCTCTCTGAAACGGTTGTACATATCGTCTGCAAAGCTATGTCGCGTGCAGCGGCATGTGGAGACACTAAAATCACCATAGTAGAACACAGATGAAGCTTCTAAGTTGATGCAATAGCCAGTAAGAAGTAGAACAATTCAAGTTTTAGGTATCGATTATTGACTTTTTAGCTGGCTTCGGTACCTTGGACATGAGCTAGGCCGTTAAGATTCTGCATGAAAGGTGGACTAGAAGCCGAGTTGCACGGGAGAATGTGAAAAGTGTTCATATGTAGTAAAAACCTGAGAAATCCGTCCGTTTTCGTCATTTGTTATCGAATCGACTTAAAGCCAGTTCGTCACATTGGCCGCTCTTCTCTCTGAAACGGTTGTACTTATCGTCTGCAAAGCTATGTCGCGTGCTGCGGTATGCGGAGACACTAAAATCACCATAGTAGAACACAGATGAAGCTTCTAAGTTGATGCAATAGCCAGTAAGAAGTAGAACAATTCAAGTTTTAGGTATCGATTATTGACTTTTTAGCTGGCTTCGGTACCTTGGACATGAGCTAGGACCTTAAGATTCTGCATGAAAGGAGGACTAGCAGCCGAGTTGCACGTGAGAATGTGAAAAGTGTTCATATGTAGTAAAAACCTGAGAAATCCGTCCGTTTTCGTCATTTGTTATCGAATCGACTTAAAGCCAGATCGTCACATTGACCGCTCTTCTCTCTGAAACGGTTGTACATATCGTCTGCAAAGCTATGTCGCGTGCAGCGGTATGTGGAGACACTAAAAGCACCATAGTAGAACACAGACGAAGCTTCTAAGTTGATCTAATAGCCAGTAAGAAGTAGTACAATTCAAGTTTTAGGTATCGATTATTGACTTTTTAACTGGCTTTGGTGCCTTGGCCATGAGCTAGGAACGTGACATTCTGCATGAAAGGAGGACTAGCAGCCGAGTTGCACGGGAGAATGTGAAAAGTGTTCATATGTAGTAAAAACCTGAGAAATTCGTCCGTTTTCGTCATTTGTTATCGAATGGACTTAAAGCCAGATCGTCACATTGGCCGCTCTTCTCTCTGAAACGGTTGTACTTATCGTCTGCAAAGCTATGTCGCGTGCTGCGGTATGCGGAGACACTAAAATCACCATAGTAAAACACAGATCAAGCTTCTAAGTTGATGTAATAGCCAGTAAGAAGTAGTACAATTCAAGTTATAGGTATTGAATATGGACCTTTTAACTGGCTTTGGTGCCTTGGACATGAGCTAGGACCTTGACATTGTGCATAAAAGGAGGACTGGCAGCCGAGTTGCACGGGAGAATGTGAAAATTGTTCATATGTAGTAAAAACCTGAGAAATCCGTCCGTTTTCGTCATTTGTTATCGAATCGACTTAAAGCCAGATGGTCACATAAGCCGCTCTTCTCTCTGAAACGGTTGTACATATCGTCTGCAAAGCTATGTCGCGTGCAGCGGCATGTGGAGACACTAAAATCACCATAGTAGAACACAGATGAAGCTTCTAAGTTGATGCAATAGCCAGTAAGAAGTAGAACAATTCAAGTTTTAGGTATCGATTATTGACTTTTTAGCTGGCTTCGGTACCTTGGACATGAGCTAGGCCGTTAAGATTCTGCATGAAAGGTGGACTAGAAGCCGAGTTGCACGGGAGAATGTGAAAAGTGTTCATATGTAGTAAAAACCTGAGAAATCCGTCCGTTTTCGTCATTTGTTATCGAATCGACTTAAAGCCACATCGTCACATTGGCCGCTCTTCTCTCTGAAACGGTTGTGCTTATCGTCTGCAAAACTATGTCGCGTGCTGCGGTATGCGGAGAAACTAAAAGCACCGTAGTAGAACACAGATGAAGCTTCTAAGTGGATGTAATAGCCAGTAAGAAGTAGTCCAATTCAAGTTTTAGGTATCGATTATTGACTTTTTAGCTGAATTTGGTGCCTTGGACATGAGCTAGGACTTTAAGATTTTGCATAAAAAGAGGACTAGCAGCCCAGTTGCCCAGGAGAATGTGAAAAGTGTTCACATGTAGTAAAAACCTGAGACATCCGTCAGTTTTTGTCATTTGTTATTCAATCGACTTAAAGCCAGATCGTCACATTGGCCGCTCTTCTCTCTGAAACGGATGTACTTATCGTCTGCAAAGCTATGTCGCGTGCTGCGGTATGTGGAGACACTAAAAGCACCATAGTAGAACACAGATGAAGCATCTAAGTTGATGTAATAGCCAGTAAGCAGTAAGAAGTAATCCAATTCAAGTTTTGGGTATCGATTATTGACTTTTTAGCTGGCTTTGGTGCCTTGGACATGAGCTAGGACCTTAAGATTCTGCATGAAAGGAGGACTAGCAGCCGAGTTGCACGGGAGAATGTGAAAAGTTTTCATATGTAGTAAAAACCTGAGAAATCCGTCCGTTTTCGTCATTTGTTATCGAATCGACTTAAAGCCAGATCGTCACATTGGCCGCTCTTCTCTCTGAAACCGGTGTACTTATCGTCTGCAAAACTATGTCGCGTGATGCGGTATGCGGAGAAACTAAAACCAAAGTAGTAGAACACACATGAAGCTTCTAAGTTGATGTAATAGCCAGTAAGAAGTAGTACAATTCAAGTTTTAGGTATTGAATATGGACCTTTTAGCTGGCTTTGGTGCCGTGGACATGAGCTAGGACCATAAGATTCTGCATGAAAGGAGGACTAGCAGCCGAGTTGCACGGGAGAATGTGAAACGTGTTCATATGTAGTAAAATCATGAGAAATCCGTCCGTTTTTGTCATTTGTTATCGAATCGACTTAAAGCCAGATCGTCACATTGGCCGCTCTTCTCTCTGAAACGGTTGTGCTTATCGTCTGCAAAACTATGTCGCGTGCTGCGGTATGCGGAGAAACTAAAAGCACCGTAGTGGAACACAGATGAAGCTTCTAAGTGGATGCAATAGCCAGTAAGAAGTAGAACAATTCAAGTTTTAGGTATCGATTATTGACTTTTTAGCTGGCTTTGGTGCCCTGGACATGAGCTAGGACCTCAAGATTCTGCATGAAAGGAGGACTAGCAGCCGATTTGCACGGGAGAATGTGAAAAGTGTTCATATGTAGTAAAAACCTGAGAAATCCGTCCGTTTTCGTCATTTGTTATCGAATCGACATAAAGCCAGATCGTCACATTGGCCGCTCTTCTCTCTGAAACGGTTGTACATATCGTCTGCAAAGCTATGTCGCGTGCTGCGGTATGCTGAGACACTAAAAGCACCATAGTAGAACACAGATCAAGCTTCTAAGTTGATGTAATATCCAGTAAGAAGTAGTACAATTCAAGTTTTAGGTATCGATTATTGACTTTTTAGCTGGCTTTGGTGCATTGGACATGAGCTATCACCTTAATATTCTGCATGAAAGGTGGACTAGCAGCCGAGTTGCACGGGAGAATGTGAAAAGTGTTCATATGTAGTAATAACCTGAGAAATCCGTCCTTTTTCGTCATTTGCTATCGAATCGACATAAAGCCAGATCGTCACATTGGCCGCTCTTCTCTCTGAAACGGTTGTACTTATCGTCTGCAAAGCTATGTCGCGTGCTGCGGTATGCGGAGACACTAAAATCACCATAGTAGAACACAGATGAAGCTTCTAAGATGATGCAATAGCCATTAAGAAGTAGAACAATTCAAGTTTTAGGTATCAATTATTGACTTTTAAGCTAGCTTTGGTGCCTTGGACATGAGCTAGGACCTTTACATTCTGCATGAAAGAAGGACTAGCAGCCGAGTTGCACGGGAGACTGTGAAAAGTTTTCATGTGTAGTAAAAACCTGAGAAATCCGTCCGTTTTCGTCATTTGTTATCGAATCGACTTAAAGCCAAATCGTCACTTTGGCTACTCTTCTCTCTGAAACATTTGTACTTATCGTCTGCAAAGCAATGTCGCGTGCTGCGGTATGCTGAGACACTAAAAGCACCATAGTAGAACACAGATGAAGCTTCTAAGTTGATGTAATAGCCAGTAAGAAGTAGCACAATTCAAGTTTTAGGTATCGATTATTGACTTTTTAGCTGGCTTTGGTGCCTTGGACATGAGCTAGGACCTTTACATTCTGCATGAAAGAAGGACTAGCAGCCGAGTTGCACGGGAGACTGTGAAAAGTTTTCATATGTAGTAAAAACCTGAGAAATCCGTCCGTTTTCGTCATTTGTTATCGAATCGACTTAAAGCCAAATCGTCACATTGGCTACTCTTCTCTCTGAAACGGTTGTACTTATCGTCTGCAAAGCTATGTCGCGTGCTGCGGTATGTGGAGACACTAAAAGCACCATAGTAGAACACAGATGAAGCTTCTAAGTTGATGTAATAGCCAGTAAGAAGAAGTAGAATTCAAGTTTCAGGTATCGATTATTGACTTTTTAGCTGGCTTTTGCCTTGGACATGAGCTAGGACTTTAAGATTCTGCATAAAAGGAGGTCTAGCAGCCCAGTTGCACGGGAGAATGTGAAAAGTGTTCACATGTAGTAAAAACCTGTGACATCCGTCCGTTTTCGTCATTTGTTATTGAATCGACTTAAAGTCAGATCGTCACATTGGTCGCTCTTCTCTCTGAAACGGTTGTACTTATCGTCTGCAAAGCTATGTCGCGTACTGCGGTATGCTGAGACACTAAAAGCACCATAGTAGCACACAGATGAAGCTTCTAAGTTGATGCAATAGCCAGTAAGAAGTAGAACAATTCAAGTTTTAGGTATCGATTATTGACTTTTTAGCTGGCTTCGGTACCTTGGGCATGAGCTATTACCTTAAGATTCTGCGTGAAAGGAGGACTAGCAGTCGAGTTGCACAAGAAAATGTAAAAAGTGTTCATATGTAGTAAAAACCTGAGAAATCCGTCCGTTTTCGTCATTTGTTATCGAATCGACTTAAAGCCAGATCGTCACATTGGCCGCTCTTCTCTCTGGAACGGTTGTACTTATCGTCTGCAAAGCTATGTAGCGTGTTGCTGTATGCGGAGACACTAAAATCACCATAGTAGAACACAGATGAAGCTTCTAAGTTGATGCAATAGCCAGTAAGAAGTAGAACTATTCAAGTTTTAGGTATCGATTATTGACTTTTTAGCTGGCTTCGGTACCTTGGACATGAGCTAGGACCTTAAGATTCTGCATGAAAGGAGGACTAGCAGCCGAGTTGCACGAGAGAATGTAAAAAGTGTTCATATGTAGTAAAAACCTGAGAAATCCGTCCGTTTTCGTCATTTGTTATCGAATCGACTTAAAGCCAGATCGTCACATTGGCCGCTCTTCTCTCTGAAACGGTTGTACTTATCGTCTGCAAAGCTATGTCGCGTGCTGCGGTATGCTGAGACACTAAAAGCACCATAGTAAAACACAGATGAAGCTTCTAAGTTGATGCAATAGCCAGTAAGAAGTAGTACAATTCAAGTTTTAGGTATCGATTATTGACTTTTTAGCTGGCTTTGGTGCCTTGGACATGAGCTAGGACCTTGACATTCTGCATGAAAGAAGGACTAGCAGCCGAGTTGCACGGGAGACTGTGAAAAGTTTTCATATGTAGTAAAAACCTGAGAAATCCGTCCGTTTTCGTCATTTGTTATCGAATCGACTTAAAGCCAAATCGTCACATTGGCCGCTCTTCTCTCTGAAACGGTTGTACTTATCGTCTGCAAAGCTATGTCGCGTGTTGCCGTAGGCGGAAACAGGAAAAGCACCATAGTAGAACACAGATGAAGCTTCTAAGTTGATGTAATAGCCAGTAAGAAGTAGTCCAATTCAAGATTTAGGTATCGATTATTGACTTTTTAGCTGGTTTTGGTGCCTTGGACATGAGCTAGGACTTTAAGATTCTGCATAAAAGTAGGACTAGCAGCCCAGTTGCACGGGAGAATGTGAAAAGCGTTCATATGTAGTAAAAACCTGAGAAATCCGTCCGTTTTCGTCATTTGTTATCGAATCGACTTAAAGCCAGATCGTCACATTGGCCGCTCTTCTCTCTGAAACGGATGTACTTATCGTCTGCAAAGCTATGTCGCGTGCTGCGGTATGCGGAGACACTAAAAGCACCATAGTAGAACACAAACGAAGCTTCAAAGTTGATGTAATAGCCAGTAAGAAGTAGTACAATTCAAGTTTTAGGTATCGATTATTGACCTTTTTACTGGCTTTGGTGCCTTGGACATGAGCTAGGACCTTGACATTCTGCATGAAAGGAGGACTAGCAGCCGAGTTGCACGGGAGAATGTGGAAAGTGTTCATATGTAGTAAAAACCTGAGAAATCGGTCCGTTTTCGTCATTTGTTATCGAATCGACTTAAAGCCAGATCGTCACATTGGTCGCTCTTCTCACTGAAACAGTTGTACTTATCGTCTGCAAAGCTATGTCGCGTGCTGCGGTATGCGGAGACACTAAAATCACCATAGTAGAACACAGATGAAGCTTCTACGTTGATGCAATAGCCAGAAAGAAGTAGAACAATTCAAGTTTCAGGTATCGATTATTGACTTTTTAGCTGGCTTTTGCCTTGGACATGAGCTAGGACTTTAAGATTCTGCATAAAAGGAGGTCTAGCAGCCCAGTTGCACGGGAGAATGTGAAAAGTGTTCACATGTAGTAAAAACCTGTGACATCCGTCCGTTTTCGTCATTTGTTATTGAATCGACTTAAAGTCAGATCGTCACATTGGTCGCTCTTCTCTCTGAAACGGTTGTACTTATCGTCTGCAAAGCTATGTCGCGTACTGCGGTATGCTGAGACACTAAAAGCACCATAGTAGCACACAGATGAAGCTTCTAAGTTGATGCAATAGCCAGTAAGAAGTAGAACAATTCAAGTTTTAGGTATCGATTATTGACTTTTTAGCTGGCTTCGGTACCTTGGGCATGAGCTATTACCTTAAGATTCTGCATGAAAGGAGGACTAGCAGTCGAGTTGCACAAGAAAATGTAAAAAGTGTTCATATGTAGTAAAAACCTGAGAAATCCGTCCGTTTTCGTCATTTGTTATCGAATCGACTTAAAGCCAGATCGTCACATTGGCCGCTCTTCTCTCTGGAACGGTTGTACTTATCGTCTGCAAAGCTATGTAGCGTGTTGCTGTATGCGGAGACACTAAAATCACCATAGTAGAACACAGATGAAGCTTCTAAGTTGATGCAATAGCCAGTAAGAAGTAGAACTATTCAAGTTTTAGGTATCGATTATTGACTTTTTAGCTGGCTTCGGTACCTTGGACATGAGCTAGGACCTTAAGATTCTGCATGAAAGGAGGACTAGCAGCCGAGTTGCACGAGAGAATGTAAAAAGTGTTCATATGTAGTAAAAACCTGAGAAATCCGTCCGTTTTCGTCATTTGTTATCGAATCGACTTAAAGCCAGATCGTCACATTGGCCGCTCTTCTCTCTGAAACGGTTGTACTTATCGTCTGCAAAGCTATGTCGCGTGCTGCGGTATGCTGAGACACTAAAAGCACCATAGTAAAACACAGATGAAGCTTCTAAGTTGATGCAATAGCCAGTAAGAAGTAGTACAATTCTAGTTTTAGGTATCGATTATTGACTTTTTAGCTGGCTTTGGTGCCTTGGACATGAGCTAGGACCTTGACATTCTGCATGAAAGAAGGACTAGCAGCCGAGTTGCACGGGAGACTGTGAAAAGTTTTCATATGTAGTAAAAACCTGAGAAATCCGTCCGTTTTCGTCATTTGTTATCGAATCGACTTAAAGCCAAATCGTCACATTGGCCGCTCTTCTCTCTGAAACGGTTGTACTTATCGTCTGCAAAGCTATGTCGCGTGTTGCCGTAGGCGGAAACAGGAAAAGCACCATAGTAGAACACAGATGAAGCTTCTAAGTTGATGTAATAGCCAGTAAGAAGTAGTCCAATTCAAGATTTAGGTATCGATTATTGACTTTTTAGCTGGTTTTGGTGCCTTGGACATGAGCTAGGACTTTAAGATTCTGCATAAAAGTAGGACTAGCAGCCCAGTTGCACGGGAGAATGTGAAAAGCGTTCATATGTAGTAAAAACCTGAGAAATCCGTCCGTTTTCGTCATTTGTTATCGAATCGACTTAAAGCCAGATCGTCACATTGGCCGCTCTTCTCTCTGAAACGGATGTACTTATCGTCTGCAAAGCTATGTCGCGTGCTGCGGTATGCGGAGACACTAAAAGCACCATAGTAGAACACAAACGAAGCTTCTAAGTTGATGTAATAGCCAGTAAGAAGTAGTACAATTCAAGTTTTAGGTATCGATTATTGACCTTTTTACTGGCTTTGGTGCCTTGGACATGAGCTAGGACCTTGACATTCTGCATGAAAGGAGGACTAGCAGCCGAGTTGCACGGGAGAATGTGGAAAGTGTTCATATGTAGTAAAAACCTGAGAAATCGGTCCGTTTTCGTCATTTGTTATCGAATCGACTTAAAGCCAGATCGTCACATTGGCCGCTCTTCTCTCTGAAACGGTTGTACTTATCGTCTACAAAGCTATTTCGCGTGCTGCGGTATGCGGAGACACTTAAAGCACCATAGTAGAACACAGATGAAGCTTCTAAGTTGATGTAATAGCCAGTAAGAAGTAGTACAATTCAAGTTTTAGGTATCGATTATTGCCTTTTTAGCTTGGTTTGGTGCCTTGGACATGAGCTAGGACCTTAAGATTTTGCATGAAAGGAGGACTAGAAGCCGAGTTGCACGGGAGAATGTGAAAAGTGTTCATATGTAGTAAAAACCTGAGAAATCCGTCCGTTTTCGTCATTTGTTTTCGAATCGACTTAAAGCCAGATCGTCACATTGGCCGCTCTTCTCTCTGAAACGGTTGTATTTATCGTTTGCAAAGCTATGTCGCGTGCTGCGCTATGCGGAGACACTAAAAGCACCATAGTAGAACACAGATGCAGCTTCTAAGTTGATGTAATAGCCAGTAAGAAGTAGTACAATTCAAGTTTTAGGTATCGATTATTGACTTCTTAGCTGGCTTTGGTGCCTTGTACATGAGCTAGGACCTTAAGATTCTGCATGAAAGGAGGAGTAGCAGCCGAGTTGCACGGGAGAATGTGAAATGTGTTTATATGTAGTAAAAACCGGAGAAATTCGTCCGTTTTCGTCATTTGTTATCGAATCGACTGAAAGCCAGATCGTCACATTGGCCGCTCTTCTCTCTGAAACGCTTGTACTTATCGTCTGCAAAGCTATGTCGCGTGCTGCGGTATGCGGAGACACTAAAATCACCATAGTATAACACAGATGAAGCTACTAAGTTGATGCAATAGCCAGTAAGAAGTAGTCCAATTCAAGATTTAGGTATCGATTATTGATTTTTTAGCTGGCTTCGGTACCTTGGACATGAGCTAGGACCTTAAGATTCTGCATAAAAGGAGGACTAGCACCCCAGTTGCACGGGAGAATGTGAAAAGTGTTAATATGCAGTAAAAACCTGAGATATCCGTCCGTTTTCATTATTTGTTATCGAATCGACTTAAAGCCAGATCGTCACATTGGCCGCTCTTCTCTCTGAAACGCTTGTACTTATCGTCTGCAGAGCTATGTCGCGTACTACGGTATTCGGAGACACTAAATGCACCATAGTAGAACACAGATGAAGCTCCTAAGATGATGTAATAGCCAGTAAGAAGTAGTAGAATTCAAGTTTTAGGTAATGAATATTGACCTTTTAGCTGGCTTTGGTGCCTTGGACATGAGCTAGGACCTTAACAATCTGCATGAAAGGAGGACTAGCAGCCGCGTTGCTCGGGAGAATGTGAAAAGTGTTCATATGTAGTAAAAACCTGAGAAATCCGTCCGGTTTCGTCATTTGTTATGGAATCGACTTAAAGCCAGATCGTCACATTGGCCGCTCTTCTCTCTGAAACGGTTGTACTTATCGTCTGCAAAGCTATGTCGCGTGCTGCGGTATGGTGAGACACTAAAAGCACGATAGTAGAACACAGATGAAGCTTCTAAGTTGATGTAATAGCCAGTAAGAAGTAGTCCAATTCAGGTTTTAGGTATCGATTATTGACTTTTTAGCTGGCTTTGGTGCCTTGGACATGAGCTAGGACTTTAAGATTCTTCATAAAAGGAGGACTAGCAGCCCAGTTGCACGGGAGAATGTGAAAAGTGCTAATATGTAGTAAAAACCTGAGAAATCCGTCCGTTTTCGTCATTTGTTATCGAATCGACTTAAAGCCAGATCGTCACATTGGCCGCTCTTCTCTCTGAAACGGTTGTACTTATCGTCTGCAAAGCTATGTCGCGTGCTGCGGTATGCGGAGACACTAAAAACACCATAGTAGAACACATATGAAGCTTCAAAGTTGATGTAATAGCCAGTAACTAGTAGTACAGTTCAAGTTTTAGGTATCGATTATTGACTTTTTAGCTGGCTTTGGTGCATTGGACATGAGCTAGGACCTTAACGTTCTGCATGAAATAAGGACTAGCAGCCGAGTTGCATGGGAGAATGTGAAAAGTATTCATATGTAGTAAAAACCTTAGAAATCCGTCCGTTTTCGTCATTTGTTATCGAATCGACTTAAAGCCAGATCGTCACATTGGCCACTCCTTTCCGTGAAACGGTTGTACTTATCGTCTGCAAAGCTATGTCGCGTTCTGCGGTATGCGGAGACACGAAAATCATCATAGTAGAACACAAATGAAGCTTCTAAGTTGATGTTATAGCCAGTAAGAAGTAGTACAAATCAAGTTTTAGGTATCGATTATTGACTTTTTAGCTGGCTTTGGTGCTTTGGACATGAGCTAGGACCTTGAGATTCCTCGTGAAAGGAGGACTAGCAGCAGAGTTACACGGGAGAATGTGAAAAGTGTTCGCATGTAGTAAAAACCTGAGAAATCCGTCCGTTTTCGTCATTTGTTATCGAATCGACTTAAAGCCAGATCGTCACATTGGCCGCTCTTCTCTCCGAAACGGTTGTACTTATCGTCTGCAAAGCTATGTCGCGTGCTGCGGTATGCGGAGACACTAAAATCACCATAGTAGAACACAGATGAAGCTTCTAAGTTGATGCAATAGCCAGTAAGAAGTAGAACAATTCAAGTTTTAGGTATCGATTATTGACTTTTTAGCTGGCTTTGGTGCCTTGGACATGAGCAAGGACCTTAAGATTCTGCATGAAAGGAGGACTAGCAGCCGAGTTGCACGGGAGAATGTGAAAAGTGTTCATATGTAGTAAAAACCTGAGAAATCCGTCCGTTTTCGTCATTTGTTATCGAATCGACTTAAAGCCAGATCGTCACATTGGCCGCTCTTCTCTCCGAAACGGTTGTACTTATCGTCTGCAAAGCTATGTCGCGTGCTGCGGTATGCGGAGACACTAAAATCACCATAGTAGAACACAGATGAAGCTTCTAAGTTGATGCAATAGCCAGTAAGAAGTAGAACAATTCAAGTTTTAGGTATCGATTATTGACTTTTTAGCTGGCTTCGGTACCTTGGACATGAGCTAGGACCTTAAGATTCTGCATGAAAGGAGGACTAGCAGCCGAGTTGCACGAGAGAATGTAAAAAGTGTTCATATGTAGTAAAAACCTGAGAAATCGGTCAGTTTTCGTCATTTGTTATCGAATCGACTTAAAGCCAGATCGTCACATTGGCCGCTCTTCTCTCTGAAACGGTTGTACTTATCGTCTGCAAAGCTATGTCGCGTGCTGCGGTATGCTGTGACACTAAAAGCACCATAGTAGAACACAGATCAAGCTCCTAAGTTGATGTAATAGCCAGTAAGAAGTAGTACAATTCAAGTTTTAGGTATCGATTATTGACTTTTTAGCTGGCTTTGGTGCCTTGGACATGAGCTAGGACCTTGACATTCTGCATGAAAGAAGGACTAGCAGCCGAGTTACACGGGAGACTGTGAAAAGTTTTCATATGTAGTAAAAACCTGAGAAATCCGTCCGTTTTCGTCATTTGTTATCGAATCGACTTAAAGCCAAATCGTCACATTGGCTACTCTTCTCTCTGAAACGGTTGTACTTACCGTCTGCAAAGCTACGTCGCGTGCTGCGGTATGTGGAGACACTAAAAGCTCCATAGTAGAACACAGATGAAGCTTCTAAGTTGATGTAATAGCCAGTAAGAAGTAGTAGAATTCAAGTTTTAGGTATCGATTATTGACTTTTTAGCTGGCTTTCGTGCCTTGGACATGAGCAAGGACCTTAAGATTCTGCATGAAAGGAGGACTATCAGCCGAGTTGCACGGGAGAATGTGAAAAGTGTTCATATGTAGCAAAAACCTGAGAAATCCGTCCGTTTTCATCATTTGTTATCGAATCGACTTAAAGCCACATCGTCACATTGGCCGCTCTTCTCTCTGAAACGATTGTGCTTATCGACTGCAAAACTATGTCGCGTGCTGCGATATGCGGAGAAACTAAAAGCACCGTAGTAGAACACAGATGAAGCTTCTAAGTTGATGTAATAGCCAGTAAGAAAAAGTAGAATTCAAGTTTTAGGTATCGATTATTGACTTTTTAGCTGGCTTTGGTGCCTTGGACATGAGCTAGGACCTTAAGATCCTGCATGAAAGGAGGACTAGCAGCCGAGTTGCACGGGAGAATGTGAAAAGTGTTCATATGTAGTAAAAACCTGAGAAATCCGTCCGTTTTCGTCATTTGTTATCGAATCGACTTAAAGCCAGATCGTCACATTGGCCGCTCTTCTCTCTGAAACGGATGTACTTATCGTCTGCAAAGCTATGTCGCGTGCTGCGGTATGCGGAGACACTAAAAGCACCATAGTAGAACACAAACGAAGCTTCTAAGTTGATGTAATAGCCAGTAAGAAGTAGTACAATTCAAGTTTTAGGTATCGATTATTGACCTTTTTACTGGCTTTGGTGCCTTGGACATGAGCTAGGACCTTGACATTCTGCATGAAAGGAGGACTAGCAGCCGAGTTGCACGGGAGAATGTGGAAAGTGTTCATATGTAGTAAAAACCTGAGAAATCGGTCCGTTTTCGTCATTTGTTATCGAATCGACTTAAAGCCAGATCGTCACATTGGCCGCTCTTCTCTCTGAAACGGTTGTACTTATCGTCTACAAAGCTATTTCGCGTGCTGCGGTATGCGGAGACACTTAAAGCACCATAGTAGAACACAGATGAAGCTTCTAAGTTGATGTAATAGCCAGTAAGAAGTAGTACAATTCAAGTTTTAGGTATCGATTATTGCCTTTTTAGCTTGGTTTGGTGCCTTGGACATGAGCTAGGACCTTAAGATTTTGCATGAAAGGAGGACTAGAAGCCGAGTTGCACGGGAGAATGTGAAAAGTGTTCATATGTAGTAAAAACCTGAGAAATCCGTCCGTTTTCGTCATTTGTTTTCGAATCGACTTAAAGCCAGATCGTCACATTGGCCGCTCTTCTCTCTGAAACGGTTGTATTTATCGTTTGCAAAGCTATGTCGCGTGCTGCGCTATGCGGAGACACTAAAAGCACCATAGTAGAACACAGATGAAGCTTCTAAGTTGATGTAATAGCCAGTAAGAAGTAGTACAATTCAAGTTTTAGGTATCGATTATTGACTTCTTAGCTGGCTTTGGTGCCTTGTACATGAGCTAGGACCTTAAGATTCTGCATGAAAGGAGGAGTAGCAGCCGAGTTGCACGGGAGAATGTGAAATGTGTTTATATGTAGTAAAAACCGGAGAAATTCGTCCGTTTTCGTCATTTGTTATCGAATCGACTGAAAGCCAGATCGTCACATTGGCCGCTCTTCTCTCTGAAACGCTTGTACTTATCGTCTGCAAAGCTATGTCGCGTGCTGCGGTATGCGGAGACACTAAAATCACCATAGTATAACACAGATGAAGCTACTAAGTTGATGCAATAGCCAGTAAGAAGTAGTCCAATTCAAGATTTAGGTATCGATTATTGATTTTTTAGCTGGCTTCGGTACCTTGGACATGAGCTAGGACCTTAAGATTCTGCATAAAAGGAGGACTAGCACCCCAGTTGCACGGGAGAATGTGAAAAGTGTTAATATGCAGTAAAAACCTGAGATATCCGTCCGTTTTCGTTATTTGTTATCGAATCGACTTAAAGCCAGATCGTCACATTGGCCGCTCTTCTCTCTGAAACGCTTGTACTTATCGTCTGCAGAGCTATGTCGCGTACTACGGTATTCGGAGACACTAAATGCACCATAGTAGAACACAGATGAAGCTCCTAAGATGATGTAATAGCCAGTAAGAAGTAGTAGAATTCAAGTTTTAGGTAATGAATATTGACCTTTTAGCTGGCTTTGGTGCCTTGGACATGAGCTAGGACCTTAACAATCTGCATGAAAGGAGGACTAGCAGCCGCGTTGCTCGGGAGAATGTGAAAAGTGTTCATATGTAGTAAAAACCTGAGAAATCCGTCCGGTTTCGTCATTTGTTATGGAATCGACTTAAAGCCAGATCGTCACATTGGCCGCTCTTCTCTCTGAAACGGTTGTACTTATCGTCTGCAAAGCTATGTCGCGTGCTGCGGTATGGTGAGACACTAAAAGCACGATAGTAGAACACAGATGAAGCTTCTAAGTTGATGTAATAGCCAGTAAGAAGTAGTCCAATTCAGGTTTTAGGTATCGATTATTGACTTTTTAGCTGGCTTTGGTGCCTTGGACATGAGCTAGGACTTTAAGATTCTTCATAAAAGGAGGACTAGCAGCCCAGTTGCACGGGAGAATGTGAAAAGTGCTAATATGTAGTAAAAACCTGAGAAATCCGTCCGTTTTCGTCATTTGTTATCGAATCGACTTAAAGCCAGATCGTCACATTGGCCGCTCTTCTCTCTGAAACGGTTGTACTTATCGTCTGCAAAGCTATGTCGCGTGCTAAGGTATGCGGAGACACTAAAAACACCATAGTAGAACACATATGAAGCTTCAAAGTTGATGTAATAGCCAGTAACTAGTAGTACAGTTCAAGTTTTAGGTATCGATTATTGACTTTTTAGCTGGCTTTGGTGCATTGGACATGAGCTAGGACCTTAACGTTCTGCATGAAATAAGGACTAGCAGCCGAGTTGCATGGGAGAATGTGAAAAGTATTCATATGTAGTAAAAACCTTAGAAATCCGTCCGTTTTCGTCATTTGTTATCGAATCGACTTAAAGCCAGATCGTCACATTGGCCACTCTTTTCCGTGAAACGGTTGTACTTATCGTCTGCAAAGCTATGTCGCGTTCTGCGGTATGCGGAGACACGAAAATCATCATAGTAGAACACAAATGAAGCTTCTAAGTTGATGTTATAGCCAGTAAGAAGTAGTACAAATCAAGTTTTAGGTATCGATTATTGACTTTTTAGCTGGCTTTGGTGCTTTGGACATGAGCTAGGACCTTGAGATTCCTCGTGAAAGGAGGACTAGCAGCAGAGTTACACGGGAGAATGTGAAAAGTGTTCGCATGTAGTAAAAACCTGAGAAATCCGTCCGTTTTCGTCATTTGTTATCGAATCGACTTAAAGCCAGATCGTCACATTGGCCGCTCTTCTCTCCGAAACGGTTGTACTTATCGTCTGCAAAGCTATGTCGCGTGCTGCGGTATGCGGAGACACTAAAATCACCATAGTAGAACACAGATGAAGCTTCTAAGTTGATGCAATAGCCAGTAAGAAGTAGAACAATTCAAGTTTTAGGTATCGATTATTGACTTTTTAGCTGGCTTTGGTGCCTTGGACATGAGCAAGGACCTTAAGATTCTGCATGAAAGGAGGACTAGCAGCCGAGTTGCACGGGAGAATGTGAAAAGTGTTCATATGTAGTAAAAACCTGAGAAATCCGTCCGTTTTCGTCATTTGTTATCGAATCGACTTAAAGCCAGATCGTCACATTGGCCGCTCTTCTCTCCGAAACGGTTGTACTTATCGTCTGCAAAGCTATGTCGCGTGCTGCGGTATGCGGAGACACTAAAATCACCATAGTAGAACACAGATGAAGCTTCTAAGTTGATGCAATAGCCAGTAAGAAGTAGAACAATTCAAGTTTTAGGTATCGATTATTGACTTTTTAGCTGGCTTCGGTACCTTGGACATGAGCTAGGACCTTAAGATTCTGCATGAAAGGAGGACTAGCAGCCGAGTTGCACGAGAGAATGTAAAAAGTGTTCATATGTAGTAAAAACCTGAGAAATCGGTCAGTTTTCGTCATTTGTTATCGAATCGACTTAAAGCCAGATCGTCACATTGGCCGCTCTTCTCTCTGAAACGGTTGTACTTATCGTCTGCAAAGCTATGTCGCGTGCTGCGGTATGCTGTGACACTAAAAGCACCATAGTAGAACACAGATCAAGCTCCTAAGTTGATGTAATAGCCAGTAAGAAGTAGTACAATTCAAGTTTTAGGTATCGATTATTGACTTTTTAGCTGGCTTTGGTGCCTTGGACATGAGCTAGGACCTTGACATTCTGCATGAAAGAAGGACTAGCAGCCGAGTTACACGGGAGACTGTGAAAAGTTTTCATATGTAGTAAAAACCTGAGAAATCCGTCCGTTTTCGTCATTTGTTATCGAATCGACTTAAAGCCAAATCGTCACATTGGCTACTCTTCTCTCTGAAACGGTTGTACTTACCGTCTGCAAAGCTACGTCGCGTGCTGCGGTATGTGGAGACACTAAAAGCTCCATAGTAGAACACAGATGAAGCTTCTAAGTTGATGTAATAGCCAGTAAGAAGTAGTAGAATTCAAGTTTTAGGTATCGATTATTGACTTTTTAGCTGGCTTTCGTGCCTTGGACATGAGCAAGGACCTTAAGATTCTGCATGAAAGGAGGACTATCAGCCGAGTTGCACGGGAGAATGTGAAAAGTGTTCATATGTAGCAAAAACCTGAGAAATCCGTCCGTTTTCATCATTTGTTATCGAATCGACTTAAAGCCACATCGTCACATTGGCCGCTCTTCTCTCTGAAACGATTGTGCTTATCGACTGCAAAACTATGTCGCGTGCTGCGATATGCGGAGAAACTAAAAGCACCGTAGTAGAACACAGATGAAGCTTCTAAGTTGATGTAATAGCCAGTAAGAAAAAGTAGAATTCAAGTTTTAGGTATCGATTATTGACTTTTTAGCTGGCTTTGGTGCCTTGGACATGAGCTAGGACCTTAAGATCCTGCATGAAAGGAGGACTAGCAGCCGAGTTGCACGGGAGAATGTGAAAAGTGTTCATATGTAGTAAAAACCTGAGAAATCCGTCCGTTTTCGTCATTTGTTATCGAATCGACTTAAAGCCAGATCATCACATAGGCCGCTCTGCTCTCTGAAACGGTTGTACTTTTCGTCTGCAAAGCTATGTCGCGTACTGCGGTATTCGGAGACACTAAAAGCACCATAGTAGAACACAGATGAAGCTTCTAAGTTGATGTAATAGCCAGTAAGAAGTAGTACAATTGAAGTTTTAGGTATCGACTATTTACTTCTTAGCCGGCTTTGGTGCCTTGGACATGAGCTAGGACCCTAAGATTCTGCTTGAAAGGTGGAGTATCAGCCGAGTTGCACGGAAGAATGTGAAAAGTGTTCATATGCAGTAAAAACCTGGGAAATCCGTCCGTTTTCGTCATTTGCTATCGAATCGACTTAAAGCCAGATCGTCACATTGGCCGCTCTTCTCTCTGAAACGGTTGTACGTATCGTCTGCAAAGCTATGTCGCGTACTGCGGTATTCGGAGACACTAAAAGCACCATAGTAGAACACAGATGAAGCTCCTAAGATGATGTAATAGCCAGTAAGAAGTAGTACAATTCAAGTTTTAGGTAATGAATATTGACCTTTTAGCTGGCTTTGGTGCCTTGGACATGAGCTAGGACCTTAAGATTCTGCATGAAAGGAGGACTAGCAGCCGAGTTGCACGAGAGGATGTGAAAAGTGTTCATATGTAGTAAAAACCTGAGAAATCCGTCCGTTTTCGTCATTTGCTATCGAATCGACTTAAAGTAGATCGTCACATTGGCCGCTCTTCTCTCTGAATCGGTTGTACGTATCGTCTGCAAAGCTATGTCGCGTACTGCGGTATTCGGAGACACTAAAAGCACCATAGTAGAACACAGATGAAGCTCCTAAGATGATGTAATAGCCAGTAAGAAGTAGTACAATTCAAGTTGTAGGTATCGGTTATTGACTTTTTAGCTGGCTTTGGTGCCTTGGACATGAGCTAGGACCTTAAGATTCTGCATGAAAAGAGGACTAGCAGCCGACTTGCACGGGAGAATGTGAAAAGTGTTCATATGTACTAAAAACCTGAGAAATCCGTCCGTTTTCGTCATTTGTTATCGAATCGAGTTAAAGCCAGATCGTCACATTGGCTGCTCTTCTCTCTGAAACGGTTGTACTTATTGTCTGCAAAGCTATGTCGCGTGCTGCGCTACGCGGAGGCACTAAAAGCACCATAGCAGAACAAAGATGAAGCTTCTAAGTTGATGTAATAGCCAGTAAGAAGTAGTACAATTCAAGTTTTAGGTATCGATTATTGACTTCTTAGCTGGCTTTGGTGCCTTGGACATGAGCTATTACCTTAAGATTCTGCATGAAAGTAGGACTAGCAGCCGAGTTGCACGGGAGAATTTGAAAAGTGTTCATATGTAGTAAAAACCTGAGAAATCCGTCCGTTTTCGTCATTTGTTATCGAATCGACTTAAAGCCAGATCGTCACATTGGCCGCTCTTCTCTCTGAAACGGTTGTACGTATCGTCTGCAAAGCTGTGTCGCGTGCTGCGGTATGCGGAGAAACTAAAAGCACCATAGTAGAACACAGATGAAGCTTCTAAGTTGATGTAATAGCCAGTAAGAAGTTAGGTATCGATTATTGAATTTTTAGCTGGCTTTGGTGCCTTGGACATGAGCTAGGACCTTAACATTCTGCATGAAAGGAGGACTAGCAGCCGAGTTGCACGAGAGATCGTGAAAAGTGTTCATATGTAGTAAAAACCTGAGAAATCCGTCCGTTTTCGTCATTTGCTATCGAATCGACTTAAAGCCAGATCGTCACATTGGCCGCTCTTCTCTCTGAAACGGTTGTACGTATCGTCTGCAAAGCTATGTCGCGTACTGCGGTATTCGGAGACACTAAAAGCACCATAGTAGAACACAGATGAAGCTCCTAAGATGATGTAATAGCCAGTAAGAAGTAGTACAATTCAAGTTTTAGGTAATGAATATTGACCTTTTAGCTGGCTTTGGTGCCTTGGACATGAGCTAGGACCTTAAGATTGTGCATGAAAGGAGGACTAGCAGCCGAGTTGCACGAGTGAATGTGAAAAGTTTTCATATGTAGTAAAAACCTGAGAAATCCGTCCGTTTTCGTCATTTGTTATCGAATCGACTTAAAGCCAGATCGTCACATTGGCCGCTCTTCTCTCTGAAACGGATGTACTTATCGTCTGCAAAGCTATGTCGCGTGCTGCGGTATGCGGAGACACTAAAAGCACCATAGTAGAACACAAACGAAGCTTCTAAGTTGATGTAATAGCCAGTAAGAAGTAGTACAATTCAAGTTTTAGGTATCGATTATTGACCTTTTTACTGGCTTTGGTGCCTTGGACATGAGCTAGGACCTTGACATTCTGCATGAAAGGAGGACTAGCAGCCGAGTTGCACGGGAGAATGTGGAAAGTGTTCATATGTAGTAAAAACCTGAGAAATCGGTCCGTTTTCGTCATTTGTTATCGAATCGACTTAAAGCCAGATCGTCACATTGGCCGCTCTTCTCTCTGAAACGGTTGTACTTATCGTCTACAAAGCTATTTCGCGTGCTGCGGTATGCGGAGACACTTAAAGCACCATAGTAGAACACAGATGAAGCTTCTAAGTTGATGTAATAGCCAGTAAGAAGTAGTACAATTCAAGTTTTAGGTATCGATTATTGCCTTTTTAGCTTGGTTTGGTGCCTTGGACATGAGCTAGGACCTTAAGATTCTGCATGAAAGGAGGACTAGAAGCCGAGTTGCACGGGAGAATGTGAAAAGTGTTCATATGTAGTAAAAACCTGAGAAATCCGTCCGTTTTCGTCATTTGTTTTCGAATCGACTTAAAGCCAGATCGTCACATTGGCCGCTCTTCTCTCTGAAACGGTTGTATTTATCGTCTGCAAAGCTATGTCGCGTGCTGCGCTATGCGGAGACACTAAAAGCACCATAGTAGAACACAGATGAAGCTTCTAAGTTGATGTAATAGCCAGTAAGATGTAGTACAATTCAAGTTTTAGGTATCGATTATTGACTTCTTAGCTGGCTTTGGTGCCTTGTACATGAGCTAGGACCTTAAGATTCTGCATGAAAGGAGGAGTAGCAGCCGAGTTGCACGGGAGAATGTGAAATGTGTTTATATGTAGTAAAAACCGGAGAAATTCGTCCGTTTTCGTCATTTGTTATCGAATCGACTGAAAGCCAGATCGTCACATTGGCCGCTCTTCTCTCTGAAACGCTTGTACTTATCGTCTGCAAAGCTATGTCGCGTGCTGCGGTATGGTGAGACACTAAAAGCACGATAGTAGAACACAGATGAAGCTTCTAAGTTGATGTAATAGCCAGTAAGAAGTAGTCCAATTCAGGTTTTAGGTATCGATTATTGACTTTTTAGCTGGCTTTGGTGCCTTGGACATGAGCTAGGACTTTAAGATTCTTCATAAAAGGAGGACTAGCAGCCCAGTTGCACGGGAGAATGTGAAAAGTGCTAATATGTAGTAAAAACCTGAGAAATCCGTCCGTTTTCGTCATTTGTTATCGAATCGACTTAAAGCCAGATCGTCACATTGGCCGCTCTTCTCTCTGAAACGCTTGTACTTATCGTCTGCAGAGCTATGTCGCGTACTACGGTATTCGGAGACACTAAATGCACCATAGTAGAACACAGATGAAGCTCCTAAGATGATGTAATAGCCAGTAAGAAGTAGTAGAATTCAAGTTTTAGGTAATGAATATTGACCTTTTAGCTGGCTTTGGTGCCTTGGACATGAGCTAGGACCTTAACAATCTGCATGAAAGGAGGACTAGCAGCCGCGTTGCTCGGGAGAATGTGAAAAGTGTTCATATGTAGTAAAAACCTGAGAAATCCGTCCGGTTTCGTCATTTGTTATGGAATCGACTTAAAGCCAGATCGTCACATTGGCCGCTCTTCTCTCTGAAACGGTTGTACTTATCGTCTGCAAAGCTATGTCGCGTGCTGCGGTATGGTGAGACACTAAAAGCACGATAGTAGAACACAGATGAAGCTTCTAAGTTGATGTAATAGCCAGTAAGAAGTAGTCCAATTCAGGTTTTAGGTATCGATTATTGACTTTTTAGCTGGCTTTGGTGCCTTGGACATGAGCTAGGACTTTAAGATTCTTCATAAAAGGAGGACTAGCAGCCCAGTTGCACGGGAGAATGTGAAAAGTGCTAATATGTAGTAAAAACCTGAGAAATCCGTCCGTTTTCGTCATTTGTTATCGAATCGACTTAAAGCCAGATCGTCACATTGGCCGCTCTTCTCTCTGAAACGGTTGTACTTATCGTCTGCAAAGCTATGTCGCGTGCTGCGGTATGCGGAGACACTAAAAACACCATAGTAGAACACATATGAAGCTTCAAAGTTGATGTAATAGCCAGTAACTAGTAGTACAGTTCAAGTTTTAGGTATCGATTATTGACTTTTTAGCTGGCTTTGGTGCATTGGACATGAGCTAGGACCTTAACGTTCTGCATGAAATAAGGACTAGCAGCCGAGTTGCATGGGAGAATGTGAAAAGTATTCATATGTAGTAAAAACCTTAGAAATCCGTCCGTTTTCGTCATTTGTTATCGAATCGACTTAAAGCCAGATCGTCACATTGGCCACTCTTCTCCGTGAAACGGTTGTACTTATCGTCTGCAAAGCTATGTCGCGTTCTGCGGTATGCGGAGACACGAAAATCATCATAGTAGAACACAAACGAAGCTTCTAAGTTGATGTTATAGCCAGTAAGAAGTAGTACAATTCAAGTTTTAGGTATCGATTATTGACTTTTTAGCTGGCTTTGGTGCTTTGGACATGAGCTAGGACCTTGAGATTCCTCGTGAAAGGAGGACTAGCAGCAGAGTTGCACGGGAGAATGTGAAAAGTGTTCGCATGTAGTAAAAACCTGAGAAATCCGTCCGTTTTCGTCATTTGTTATCGAATCGACTTAAAGCCAGATCGTCACATTGGCCGCTCTTCTCTCTGAAACGGTTGTGCTTATCGTCTGCAAAACTATGTCGCGTGCTGCGGTATGCGGAGAAACTAAAAGCACCGTAGTAGAACACAGATGAAGCTTCTAAGTTGATGCAATAGTCAGTAAGAAGTAGTACAGTTCAAGTTTTAGGTATCAATTATTGACTTTTTAGCTGTCTTTGGTGCCTTGGACATGAGCTAGGACCTTAAGATTCAGCATGAAAGGAGGACTATCAGCCGCGTTGCACGGGAGAATGTGAAAAGTGTTCATATGTAGTAAAAACCTGAGAAATCCGTCCGTTTTCGTCATTTGTTATCGAATCGACTTAAAGCCAGATCTTCACATTGGCCGCTCTTCTCTCTGAAACGGTTGTACTTATCTTCTGCAAAGCTATGTCGCGTGCTGCGGTATGTGGAGACACTAAAAGCACCATAGTAGAACAGAGATGAAGCTTCTAAGTTGATGTAATAGCCAGTAAGAAGAAGTAGAATTCAAGTTTTAGGTATCGATTATTGACTTTTTAGCTGGCTTTGGTGCCTTGGACATGAGCAAGGACCTTAAGATTCTGCATGAAAGGAGGACTAGCAGCCGAGTTGCACGGGAGAATGTGAAAAGTGTTCATATGTAGTAAAAACCTGAGAAATCCGTCCGTTTTCGTCATTTGTTATCGAATCGACTTAAAGCCAGATCGTCACATTGGCCGCTCCTCTCTCTGAAACGGTTGTACTTATCGTCTGCAAAGCTATGTCGCGTGCTGCGGTATGCGGAGACACTAAAATCACCATAGTAGAACACAGATGAAGCTTCTAAGTTGATGCAATAGCCAGTAAGAAGTAGAACAATTCAAGTTTTAGGTATCGATTATTGACTTTTTAGCTGGCTTCGGTACCTTGGACATGAGCTAGGACCTTAAGATTCTGCATGAAAGGAGGACTAGCAGCCGAGTTGCACGAGAGAATGTAAAAAGTGTTCATATGTAGTAAAAACCTGAGAAATCGGTCAGTTTTCGTCATTTGTTATCGAATCGACTTAAAGCCAGATCGTCACATTGGCCGCTCTTCTCTCTGAAACGGTTGTACTTATCGTCTGCAAAGCTATGTCGCGTGTTGCCGTAGGCGGAAACAGGAAAAGCACCATAGTAGAACACAGATGAAGCTTCTAAGCTGATGTAATAGCCAGTAAGAAGTAGTCCAATTCAAGATTTAGGAATCGATTATTGACTTTTTAGCTGGCTTTCGTGCCTTGGACATGAGCTAGGACTTTAAGAGTCTGCATGAAAGGAGGACTAGCAGCCGAGTTACACGGGAGACTGTGAAAAGTTTTCATATGTAGTAAAAACCTGAGAAATCCGTCCGTTTTCGTCATTTGTTATCGAATCGACTTAAAGCCAAATCGTCACATTGGCTACTCTTCTCTCTGAAACGGTTGTACTTACCGTCTGCAAAGCTACGTCGCGTGCTGCGGTATGTGGAGACACTAAAAGCTCCATAGTAGAACACAGATGAAGCTTCTAAGTTGATGTAATAGCCAGTAAGAAGTAGTGGTATTCAAGTTTTAGGTATCGATTATTGACTTTTTAGCTGGCTTTCGTGCCTTGGACATGAGCAAGGACCTTAAGATTCTGCATGAAAGGAGGACTATCAGCCGAGTTGCACGGGAGAATGTGAAAAGTGTTCATATGTAGCAAAAACCTGAGAAATCCGTCCGTTTTCATCATTTGTTATCGAATCGACTTAAAGCCACATCGTCACATTGGCCGCTCTTCTCTCTGAAACGATTGTGCTTATCGACTGCAAAACTATGTCGCGTGCTGCGATATGCGGAGAAACTAAAAGCACCGTAGTAGAACACAGATGAAGCTTCTAAGTTGATGTAACAGCCAGTAAGAAAAAGTAGAATTCAAGTTTTAGGTATCGATTATTGACTTTTTAGCTGGCTTTGGTGCCTTGGACATGAGCTAGGACCTTAAGATCCTGCATGAAAGGAGGACTAGCAGCCGAGTTGCACGGGAGAATGTGAAAAGTGTTCATATGTAGTAAAAACCTGAGAAATCCGTCCGTTTTCGTCATTTGTTATCGAATCGACTTAAAGCCAGATCATCACATAGGCCGCTCTGCTCTCTGAAACGGTTGTACTTTTCGTCTGCAAAGCTATGTCGCGTACTGCGGTATTCGGAGACACTAAAAGCACCATAGTAGAACACAGATGAAGCTTCTAAGTTGATGTAATAGCCAGTAAGAAGTAGTACAATTGAAGTTTTAGGTATCGACTATTTACTTCTTAGCCGGCTTTGGTGCCTTGGACATGAGCTAGGACCCTAAGATTCTGCTTGAAAGGTGGAGTATCAGCCGAGTTGCACGGAAGAATGTGAAAAGTGTTCATATGCAGTAAAAACCTGGGAAATCCGTCCGTTTTCGTCATTTGCTATCGAATCGACTTAAAGCCAGATCGTCACATTGGCCGCTCTTCTCTCTGAAACGGTTGTACGTATCGTCTGCAAAGCTATGTCGCGTACTGCGGTATTCGGAGACACTAAAAGCACCATAGTAGAACACAGATGAAGCTCCTAAGATGATGTAATAGCCAGTAAGAAGTAGTACAATTCAAGTTTTAGGTAATGAATATTGACCTTTTAGCTGGCTTTGGTGCCTTGGACATGAGCTAGGACCTTAAGATTCTGCATGAAAGGAGGACTAGCAGCCGAGTTGCACGAGAGGATGTGAAAAGTGTTCATATGTAGTAAAAACCTGAGAAATCCGTCCGTTTTCGTCATTTGCTATCGAATCGACTTAAAGCCAGATCGTCACATTGGCCGCTCTTCTCTCTGAATCGGTTGTACGTATCGTCTGCAAAGCTATGTCGCGTACTGCGGTATTCGGAGACACTAAAAGCACCATAGTAGAACACAGATGAAGCTCCTAAGATGATGTAATAGCCAGTAAGAAGTAGTACTATTCAAGTTGTAGGTATCGGTTATTGACTTTTTAGCTGGCTTTGGTGCCTTGGACATGAGCTAGGACCTTAAGATTCTGCATGAAAAGAGGACTAGCAGCCGACTTGCACGGGAGAATGTGAAAAGTGTTCATATGTACTAAAAACCTGAGAAATCCGTCCGTTTTCGTCATTTGTTATCGAATCGAGTTAAAGCCAGATCGTCACATTGGCTGCTCTTCTCTCTGAAACGGTTGTACTTATTGTCTGCAAAGCTATGTCGCGTGCTGCGCTACGCGGAGGCACTAAAAGCACCATAGCAGAACAAAGATGAAGCTTCTAAGTTGATGTAATAGCCAGTAAGAAGTAGTACAATTCAAGTTTTAGGTATCGATTATTGACTTCTTAGCTGGCTTTGGTGCCTTGGACATGAGCTATTACCTTAAGATTCTGCATGAAAGTAGGACTAGCAGCCGAGTTGCACGGGAGAATTTGAAAAGTGTTCATATGTAGTAAAAACCTGAGAAATCCGTCCGTTTTCGTCATTGTTATCGAATCGACTTAAAGCCAGATCGTCACATTGGCCGCTCTTCTCTCTGAAACGGTTGTACTTATCGTCTGCAAAGCTGTGTCGCGTGCTGCGGTATGCGGAGAAACTAAAAGCACCATAGTAGAACACAGATGAAGCTTCTAAGTTGATGTAATAGCCAGTAAGAAGTTAGGTATCGATTATTGACTTTTTAGCTGGCTTTGGTGCCTTGGACATGAGCTAGGACCTTAACATTCTGCATGAAAGGAGGACTAGCAGCCGAGTTGCACGAGAGATCGTGAAAAGTGTTCATATGTAGTAAAAACCTGAGAAATCCGTCCGTTTTCGTCATTTGCTATCGAATCGACTTAAAGCCAGATCGTCACATTGGCCGCTCTTCTCTCTGAAACGGTTGTACGTATCGTCTGCAAAGCTATGTCGCGTACTGCGGTATTCGGAGACACTAAAAGCACCATAGTAGAACACAGATGAAGCTCCTAAGATGATGTAATAGCCAGTAAGAAGTAGTACAATTCAAGTTTTAGGTAATGAATATTGACCTTTTAGCTGGCTTTGGTGCCTTGGACATGAGCTAGGACCTTAAGATTCTGCATGAAAGGAGGACTAGCAGCCGAGTTGCACGAGTGAATGTGAAAAGTTTTCATATGTAGTAAAAACCTGAGAAATCCGTCCGTTTTCGTCATTTGTTATCGAATCGACTTAAAGCCAGATCGTCACATTGGCCGCTCTTCTGTCTGAAACGGTTGTACTTATTGTCTGCAAAGCTATGTCGCGTACTGCGGTATTCTGAGACACTAAAAGCACCATAGTAGAACACAGATGAAGCTCCTAAGATGATGTAATAGCCAGTAAGAAGTAGTACAATTCAAGTTGTAGGTATCGGATATTGACTTTTTAGCTGGCTTTGGTGCCTTGGACATGAGCTAGGACCTTAAGATTCTGCATGAAAGGAGGACTAGCAGCCGACTTGCACGGGAGAATGTGAAAAGTGTTCATATGTAGTAAAAACCTGAGAAATCCGTCCGTTTTCGTCATTTGTTATCGAATCGAGTTAAAGCCAGATCGTCACATTGGCCGCTCTTCTCTCTGAAACGGTTGTACTTATCGTCTGCAAAGCTATGTCGCGTGCTGCGCTAATCGGAGGCACTAAGAGCACCATAGTAGAACACAGATGAAGCTTCTAAGTTGATGTAATAGCCAGTAAGAAGTAGTACAATTCAAGTTTTAGGTATCGATTATTGACTTCTTAGCTGGCTTTGGTGCCTTGGACATGAGCTATTACCTTAAGATTCTACATGAAAGTAGGACTAGCAGCCGAGTTGCACGGGAGACTGTGAAAAGTGTTCATATGTAGTAAAAACCTGAGAAATCCGTCCATTTTCGTCATTTGTTATCGAATCGACTTAAAGCCAGATCGTCACATTGGCCGCTCTTCTCTCTGAAACGGTTGTACTTATCGTCTGCAAAGCTATGTCGCGTGCTGCGGCATGCTGAGACACTAAAAGCACCATAGTAGAACGCAGATCAAGCTTCTACGTTGATGTAATAGCCAGTAAGAAGTAGTACAATTCAAGTTTTAGGTATTGAATATGGACCTTTTAGCTGGCTTTGGTGCCTTGGACATGAGCTAGGACCTTAAGATTCTGCATGAAAGGAGGACTAGCAGCCGAGTTGCACGGGAGAATGTGAAAAGTGTTCATATGTAGTAATAACCTGAGAAATCCGTCCTTTTTCGTCATTTGTTATCGAATCGACTTAAAGCCAGATCTTCACATTGGCCGCTCTTCTCTCTGGAACAGTTGTGCTTATCGTCTGCAAAGCTATGTCGCGTGTTGCCGTAGGCGGAAACAGGAAAAGCACCATAGTAGAACACAGATGAAGCTTCTAAGCTGATGTAATAGCCAGTAAGAAGTAGTCCAATTCAAGATTTAGGAATCGATTATTGACTTTTTAGCTGGCTTTCGTGCCTTGGACATGAGCTAGGACTTTAAGAGTCTGCATGAAAGGAGGACTAGCAGCCGAGTTTCACGGGAGAATGTGAAAAGTGTTCATATGTAGTAAAAACCTCAGAAATCCGTCCGTTTTCGTCATTTGTTATCGAATCGACTTAAAGCCAGATCGTCACATTGGCCGCTCTTCTCTCTGAAACGGTTGTACTTATCGTCTGCAAAGCTTTGTCGCGTGCTGCGGTATGCTGAGACACTAAAAGCACCATAGTAGAACACAGATCAAGCTTCTAAGTTGATGTAATATCCAGTAAGAAGTAGTACAATTCAAGTTTTAGGTATCGAATATTGACTTTTTAGCTGGCTTTGGTGCCTTGGACATGAGCTAGGACCTTAAGATTCTGCATGAAAGGAGGACTAGCAGCCGAGTTGCACGGGAGAATGTGAAAAGTGTTCATATGTAGTAAAAACCCGAGAAATCCGTCCGTTTTCGTCATTTGTTATCGAATCGACTTAAAGCCAGATCGTCACATTGGCCGCTCTTCTCTCTGAAACGGTTGTACTTATCGTCTGCAAAACTATGTCGCGTGCTGCGGTATGTGGAGAAACTAAAAGCACCGTAGTAGAACACAGATAAGCTTCTAAGTTGATGTAATAGCCAGTAAGAAGTAGTACAATTCAAGTTTTACGTATCGATTATTGACTTTTTAGCTGGCTTTGGTGCCTTGGACATGAGCTAGGACCTTAAGATTCTGCATGAAAGGAGGACTAGCAGCCGCGTTGCACGTCAGAATGTGAAAAGTGTTCATATGTAGTAAAAACCTGAGAAATCCGTCCGTTTTCGTCATTTGTTATCGAATCGACTTAAAGCCAGATCGTCACATTGGCCGCTCTATTCTCTGAAACGGTTGAACTTATCGTCTGCAAAGCTATGTCGCGTGCTGCGGCATGCTGAGACACTAAAAGCACCATAGTAGAACACAGATCAAGCTTCTACGTTGATGTAATAGCCAGTAAGAAGTAGTACAATTCAAGTTTTAGGTATTGAATATGGACCTTTTAGCTGGCTTTGGTGCCTTGGACATGAGCTAGGACCTTAAGATTCTGCATGAATGGAGGACTAGCAGCCGAGTTGCACGGGAGAATGTGAAAAGTGTTCATATGTAGTAATAACCTGAGAAATCCGTCCTTTTTCGTCATTTGTTATCGAATCGACTTAAAGCCAGATCGTCACATTGGCCGCTCTTCTCTCTGAAACGCTTGTACTTATCGTCTGCAGAGCTATGTCGCGTACTACGGTATTCGGAGACACTAAATGCACCATAGTAGAACACAGATGAAGCTCCTAAGATGATGTAATAGCCAGTAAGAAGTAGTAGAATTCAAGTTTTAGGTAATGAATATTGACCTTTTAGCTGGCTTTGGTGCCTTGGACATGAGCTAGGACCTTAACAATCTGCATGAAAGGAGGACTAGCAGCCCAGTTGCACGGGAGAATGTGAAAAGTGTTCATATGTAGTAAAAACCTGAGAAATCCGTCCGTTTTCGTTATTTGTTATCGAATCGACTTAAAGCCAGATCGTCACATTGGCCGCTCTTCTCTCTGAAACGGTTGTACTTATCGTCTGCAAAGCTTTGTCGCGTGCTGCGGTATGCTGAGACACTAAAAGCACCATAGTAGAACACAGATCAAGCTTCTAAGTTGATGTAATATCCAGTAAGAAGTAGTACAATACAAGTTTTAGGTATCGATTATTGACTTTTTAGCTGGCTTTGGTGCATTGGACATGAGCTATCACCTTAATATTCTGCATGAAAGGTGGACTAGCAGCCGCGTTGCACGGGAGAATGTGAAAAGTGTTCATATGTAGCAATAACCTGAGAAATCCGTCCGTTTTCGTCATTTGTTATCGAATCGACTTAAAGCCAGATCGTCACATTGGCCGCTCTTCTCTCTGAAACGGTTGTACTTATCGTCTGCAAAGCTATGTCACGTACTGCGGTATGCTGAGACACTAAAAGCACCATAGTAGAACACAGATCAAGCTTCTAAGTTGATGTAATAGCCAGTAAGAAGTAGTACAATTCAAGTTTTAGGTATTGAATATTGACCTTTTAGCTGGCTTTGGTGCCTTGGACATGTGCTAGGACATTAAGATTCTGCATGAAACGAGGACTAGCAGCCGAGTTGCACGGGAGAATGTGAAAAGTGTTCATATGTAGTAAAAACCTGAGAAATCCGTCCGTTTTCGTCATTTGTTATCGAATCGACTTAAAGCCAGATCGTCACATTGGCCGCTCTTCTCTCTGAAACGGTTGTACTTATCGTCTGCAAAACTATGTCGCGTACTGCGGTATTCGGAGACACTAAAAGCACCATAGTAGAACACAGATGAAGCTTCTAAGATGATGTAATAGCCAGTAAGAAGAAGTACAATTCAAGTTTTAGGTATCGGTTATTGACTTTTTAGCTGGCTTTGGTGCCTTGGACATGAGCTAGGACTTTAAGATTCTGCATAATAGGAGGACTAGCAGCCGAGTTGCACGGGAGAATGTGAAAAGTGGTCATATGTAGTAAAAACCTGAGAAATCCGTTCCTTTTCGTCATTTGTTATCGAATCGACTTAAAGCCAGATCGTCACATTGGCTGCTCTTCTCTCTGAAACGGTTGTACTTATCGTCTGCAAAGCTATGTCCGTACTGCGGTATTCGGAGACACTAAAAGCACCATAGTAGAACACAGATGAAGCTCCTAAGATGATGTAATAGCCAGTAAGAAGTAGTACAATTCAAGTTTTAGGTATCGGTTATTGACTTTTTAGCTGGCTTTGGTGCCTTGGACATGAGCTAGGACCTTAAGATTCTGCATGAAAGGAGGACTAGCAGCCGAGTTGCACGGGAGAATGTGAAAAGTGTTCATAAGTAGTAAAAACCTGAGAAATCCGTCCGTTTTCCTCATTTGTTATCGAATCGACTTAAAGCCAGATCGTCACATTGGCCGCTCTTCTCTCTGAAACGGTTGTACCTATCGTCTGCAAAGCTATGTCACGTGTTGCCGTTTGCGGAAAAATGAAAAGCACCATAGTAGAGCACAGACGAAGCTTCTAAGTTGATGTAATAGCCAGTAAGAAGTAGTACAATTCAAGTTTTAGGTATCGATTACTGACTTTTTAACTGGCTTTGGTGCCTTGGCCATGAGCTAGGTCCTTGACATTCTGCATGAAAGGAGGACTAGCAGCCGAGTTGCACGGGAGAATGTGAAAAGTGTTCATATGTAGTAAAAACCTGAGAAATCCGTCCGTTTTCGTCATTTGTTATCGAATCGTCTTAAAGCCAGATCGTCACATTGGCCGCTCTTCTCTCTGATACGGTTGTACTTATCGTCTGCAAAGCTATGTCGCGTGCTGCGGTATGCGGAGACACTAAAATCACCATAGTAGAACACAGGTGAAGCTTCTAAGTTGGTGCAATAGCCAGTAAGAAGTAGAACAATTCAAGTTTTAGGTATCGATTATTGTCTTTTTAGCTGGCTTCGGTACCTTGGACATGAGCTAGGACCTTAAGATTCTGCATGAAAGAAGGACTAGCAGCCGAGTTGCACGTCAGAATGTGAAAAGTGTTCATATGTAGTAAAAACCTGAGAAATCCGTCCGTTTTCGTCATTTGTTATCGAATCTACTTAAAGCCAGATCGTCACATTGGCCGCTCTTCTCTATGAAACGTTTGTACATATCGTCTGCAAAGCTATGTCGCGTGCAGCGGTATGTGGAGACACTAAAATCACCACAGTAGAACACAGATGAGGCTTCTAAGTTGATGTAATATCCAGTAAGAAGTGGTACAATTCAAGTTTTAGGTATCGATTATTGACTTTTTAGCTGGCTTTGGTGCCTTGGACATGAGCTAGGACTTTAAGATTCTGCATAATAGGAGGACTAGCAGCCGAGTTCCACGGGAGAATGTGAAAAGTGTTCATATGTAGTAAGAACCTAATAAAACCGTCCTTTTTCGTCATTTGTTATCGAATCGACTTAAAGCCAGATCGTCACATTGGCCGCTCTTCTCTCTGAAATGGTTGTACTTATCGTCTGCAAAACTATGTCGCGTGCTGCGGTATGCGGAGAAACTAAAAGCACCGTAGTTGAACACAGATGAAGCTTCTAAGTTGATGTAATAGCCAGTAAGAAGTAGTACAATTCAAGTTTTAGGTATTGATTATTGACCTTTTAGCTGGCTTTGGTGCCTTGGACATGAGCTAGGACCTTAAGATTCTGCATAAAAGGAGGACTAGCAGCCGAGTTGCACGGGAGAATGTGAAAAGTGTTCATATGTAGTAAAAACCTGAGAAATCCGTCCGTTTTCGTCATTTGTTATCGAATCGACTTAAAGCCAGATCGTCACATTGGCCGCTCTTCTCTCTGAAACGGTTGTACTTATCGTCTGCAAAACTATGTCGCGTGCTGCGGTATGTGGAGAAACTAAAAGCACCGTAGTAGAACACAGATGAAGCTTCTAAGTTGATGTAATAGCCAGTAAGAAGTAGTACAATTCAAGTTTTACGTATCGATTATTGACTTTTTAGCTGGCTTTGGTGCCTTGGACATGAGCTAGGACCTTAAGATTCTGCATGAAAGGAGGACTAGCAGCCGAGTTGCACGGGAGAATGTGAAAAGTGTTCATATGTAGTAAAAACCTGAGAAATCCGTCCGTTTTCGTCATTTGTTATCGAATCGACTTAAAGCCAGATCGTCACATTGGCCGCTCTTCTCTCTGAAACGGTTGTACTTATCGTCTGCAAAGCTATGTCACGTGTTGCCGTAGGCGGAAACAGGAAAAGCACCATAGTAGAACACAGACGAAGCTTCTAAGTTGATGTAATAGCCAGTAAGAAGTAGTACAATTCAAGTTTTAGGTATCGATTATTGACTTTTTAGCTGGCTTTGGTGTCTTGGCCATGAGCTAGGACCTTGACACTCTGCATGGAAGGAGGACTAGCAGCCGAGTTGCACGGGAGAATGTGAAAAGTGTTCATATGTAGTAAAAACCTGAGAAATCCATCCGTTTTCGTCATTTGTTATCGAATCGACTTAAAGCCAGATCGTCACATTGGCCGCTCTTCTCTCTCAAACGGTTGTACTTATCATCTGCAAAGCTATGTCGCGTGCTGCGGTATGCGGAGACACTAAAATCACCATAGTAGAACACAGATGAAGCTTCTAAGTTGATGCAATAGCCAGTAAGAAGTAGAACAATTCAAGTTTTAGGTATCGATTATTGACTTTTTAGCTGTATTTGGTACCTTGGACATGAGCTAGGACCTTAAGATTCTGCATGAAAGGAGGACTAGCAGCCGAGTTGCACGGGAGAATGTGAAAAGTGTTCATATGTAGTAATAACCTGAGAAATCCGTCCTTTATCGTCATTTGTTATCGAATCGACTTAAAGCCAGATCGTCACATTGGCCGCTCTTCTCTCTGGAACAGTTGTGCTTATCGTCTGCAAAGCTATGTCGCGTGTTGCCGTAGGCGGAAACAGGAAAAGCACCATAGTAGAACACAGTTGAAGCTTCTAAGCTGATGTAATAGCCAGTAAGAAGTAGTCCAATTCAAGATTTAGGAATCGATTATTGACTTTTTAGCTGGCTTTCGTGCCTTGGACATGAGCTAGGACTTTAAGATTCTGCATGAAAGGAGGACTAGCAGCCCAGTTGCACGGGAGAATGTGAAAAGTGTTCATATGTAGTAAAAACCTGAGAAATCCGTCCGTTTTCGTCATTTGTTATCGAATCGACTTAAAGCCAGATCGTCACATTGGCCGCTCTTCTCTCTGAAACGGTTGTACTTATCGTCTGCAAAGCTAGGTCGCGTGCTGCGGTATGCTGAGACACTAAAAGCATCATAGTAGAACACATCAAGCTTCTAAGTTGATGTAATAGCCAGTAAGAAGTAGTACAATTCAAATTTTAGGTACTGAATATTGAATTTTTAGCTGGCTTTGGTGCCTTGGACATGAGCTAGGACCTTAATATTCTGCATGAAAGGAGGACTGGCAGCCGAGTTGCACGGGAGAATGTGAAAAGTGTTCAAATTTAGTAAAAACCTGAGAAATACGTCCGTTTTCGTCATTTGTTACCGAATCGACTTAAAGCCAGATCGTCACATTGGCCGCTCTTCTCTCTGAAACGGTTGTACTTATCGTCTGCAAAGCTATGTCGCGTGCTGCGGCATGTGGAGACACTAAAAGCACCATAGTAGAACACAGATGAAGCTTCTAAGTTGATGTAATACCCAGTAAGAAGTAGTACAATTCAAGTTTAAGGTATCGATTATTGACATTTTAGCTGGCTTTGGTGCCTTGGACATGAGCTAGGACCTTAACATTCTTCATGAAAGGAGGACTAGCAGCCGATTTGCACGGGAGAATGTGAAAAGTGTTCATATGTAGTAAAAACCTTAGAAATCCGTCCGTTTTCGTCATTTGTTATCGAATCGACTTAAAGCCAGATCGTCACATTGGCTGCTCTTCTCTCTGAAACGGTTGTACTTATCGCCTGCAAAGCTATGTCACGTGCTGCGGTATGCGGTGACACTAAAATCACCACAGTAGAACACAGATGAAGCTTCTAAGTTGATGTAATATCCAGTAAGAAGTAGTACAATTCAAGTTTTAGGTATCGATTATTGACTTTTTAGCTGGCTTTCGTGCATTGGACATGAGCTAGGACCTTAAGATTTTGCATGAAACGTGGACTAGCAGCCGAGTTCCACGGGAGAATGTGAAAAGTGTTCATATGTAGTAAAAACCTGAGAAATCCGTCCGTTTTCGTCATTTGTTATCGAATCGACTTAAAGCCAGATCGTCACATTGGCCGCCCTTCTCTCTGAAACGGTTGTACTTATCGACTGCAAAACTATGTCGCGTGCTGCGGTATGCGGAGAAACTAAAAGCACCGTAGTAGAACACAGATGAAGCTTCTAAGTTGATGTAATAGCCAGTAAGAAGTAGTACAATTCAAGTTTTAGGAATCGATTATTGACTTTTTAGCTGGCTTTGGTGCCTTGGACATGAGCTAGGACTTTAAGATTCTGCATGAAAGAAGGACTAGCAGCCGAGTTGCGCGGGAGAATGTGAAAAGTGTTCATATGTAGTAAAAACCTGAGAAATCCGTCCGTTTTCGTCATTTGTTATCGAATCGACTTAAAGACAGATCGTCACATTGGCCGCTCTTCTCTCTGAAACGGTTGTACTTATCGTCTGAAAAGCTATGTCGCGTGCTGCGGCATGCTGAGACACTAAAAGCACCATAGTAGAACACAGATCAAGCTTCTAAGTTGATGTAATAGCCAGTAAGAAGTAGTACAATTCAAGTTTTAGGTATTGAATATGGACCTTTTAGCTGGCTTTGGTGCCTTGGACATGAGCTAGGACCTTAAGATTCTGCATGAAAGGAGGACTAGCAGCCGAGTTGCACGGGAGAATGTGAAAAGTGTTCATATGTAGTAATAACCTGAGAAATCCGTCCTTTTTCGTCATTTGTTATCGAATCGACTTAAAGCCAGATCGTCACATTGGCCGCTCTTCTCTCTGAAACGGCTGTGATTATCGTCTGCAAAGCTATGTCGCGTGTTGCCGTAGGCGGAAACAGGAAAAGCACCATAGTAGAACACAGACGAAGCTTCTAAGTTGATGTAATAGCCAGTAAGAAGTAGTCCAATTCAAGATTTAGGTATCGATTATTGATTTTTAGCTGGCTTTCGTGCCTTGGACATGAGGTAGGACTTAAAGATTCTGCATAAAAGGAGGACTAGCAGCCCAGTTGAACGGGAGAATGTTAAAAGTGTTCATATGTAGTAAAAACCTGAGAAATCCGTCCGTTTTCGTCATTTGTTATCGAATCGACTTAAAGCCAGATCGTCACATTGGCCGCTCTTCTCTCTGAAACGGTTGTACTTATCGTCTGCAAAACTGTGTCGCGTGCTGCGGTATGCGGAGAAACTAAAAGCACCGTAGTAGAACACAGATGAAGCTTGTAAGTTGATGTAATAGCCAGTAAGAAGTAGTACAATTCAAGTTTTAGGTATTGATTATTGACTTTTTAGCTGGCTTTGGTGCCTTGGACATGAGCTAGGACCTTAAGATTCTGCATGAATGGAGGACTAGCAGCCGAGTTGCACGGGAGAATGTGAAAAGTGTTCATATGTAGTAAAACCTGAGAAATGCGTTCGTTTTCGTCATTTGTTATCGAATCGACTTAAAGCCAGATCGTCACATTGGCCGCTCTTCTCTCTGAAACGGTTGTACTTATCGTCTGCAAAGCTATGTCGCGTGCTGCGGTATGCGGAGACACTAAAAGCACCATAGTAGAACACAGACGAAGCTTCTAAGTTGATCTAATAGCCAGTAAGAAGTAGTACAATTCAAGTTTTACGTATCGATTATTGACTTTTTAACTGGCTTTGGTGCCTTGGCCATGAGCTAGGACCTTGACATTCTGCATGAAAGGAGGACTAGCAGCCGAGTTGCACGGGAGAATGTGAAAAGTGTTCATATGTAGTAAAAACCTGAGAAATTCGTCCGTTTTCGTCATTTGTTATCGAATCGACTTAAAGCCAGATCGTCACATTGGCCGCTCTTCTCTCTGAAACGGTTGTACTTATCGTCTGCAAAGCTATGTCGCGTGCTGCGGTATGCGGCGACACTAAAATCACCATAGTAGAACACAGATGAAGCTTCTAAGATGATGCAATAGCCAGTAAGAAGTAGAACAATTCAAGTTTTAGGTATCGATTATTGACTTTTTAGCGGGCTTTGGTGTCTTGGCCATGAGCTAGGACCTTAAGATTTTGCATGAAAGGAGGACTAGCAGCCGAGTTGCACGTCAGAATGTGAAAAGTGTTCATATGTAGTAAAAACCTGAGAAATCCGTCCGTTTTCGTCATTTGTTATCGAATCGACTTAAAGCCAGATCGTCACATTGGCCGCTCTTCTCTCTGAAACGGTTGTACATATCGTCTGCAAAGCTATGTCGCGTGCAGCGGTATGTGGAGACACTAAAATCACCATAGTAGAACACAGATGAAGCATCTAAGTTGATGTAATAGCCAGTAAGAAGTAGTACAATTCAAGTTTTAGGAATCGATTATTGACTTTTAAGCTGGCTTTGGTGCCTTGGACATGAGCTAGGACCTTAAGATTCTGCATGAAAGGAGGACTAGCAGCCGAGTTGCACGGGAGAATGTGAAAAGTGTTCATATGTAGTAAAAACCTGAGAAATCCGTCCGTTTTCGTCATTTGTTATCGAATCGACATAAAGCCAGATCGTCACATTGGCCGCTCTTCTCTCTGAAACGGTTGTACTTATCGTCTGCAAAGCTATGTCGCGTGCTGCGGTGTGAGGAGAAACTAAAAGCACCATAGTAGAACACAGATCAAGCTTCTAAGCTGATGTAATAGCCAGTAAGAAGTAGTACAATGCAAGTTATAGGTATTGAATATGGACCTTTTAGCTGGCTTTGGTGCCTTGGACATGAGCTAGGACCTTAAGATTCTGCATGAAAGGAGGACTAGCAGCCGAGTTGCACGGGAGAATGTGAAAAGTGTTCATATGTAGTAATAACCTGAGAAATCCGTCCTTTTTCGTCATTTGTTATCGAATCGACTTAAAGCCAGATCGTCACATTGGCCGCTCTTCTCTCTGAAACGGTTGTGCTTATCGTCTGCAAAGCTATGTCGCGTACTGCGGTATTCGGAGACACTAAAAGCACCATAGTAGAACTCAGATGAAGCTTCTAAGATGATGTAATAGCCAGTAAGAAGAAGTACAATTAAAGTATTAGGTATCGGTTATTGTCTTTTTAGCTGGCTTTGGTGCCTCGGACATGAGCTAGGACCTTAAGATTCTGCATGAAAGGAGGACTAGCAGCCGAGTTGCACGGGAGAATGTGAAAAGTGTTCATAAGTAGTAAAAACCTGAGAAATCCGTCCGTTTTCGTCATCTGTTATCGAATCGACTTAAAGCCAGATCGTCACATTGGCCGCTCTTCTCTCTGAAACGGTTGTACTTATCGTCTGCAAAGCTATGTCGCGTACTGCGGTATGCTGAGACACTAAAAGCACCATAGTAGAACACAGATCAAGCTTCTAAGTTGATGTAATAGCCAGTAAGAAGTAGTACAATTCAAGTTTTAGGTATTGAATATTGACCTTTTAGCTGGCTTTCGTGCCTTGGACATGAGCTAGGACTTTAAGATTCTGCATAAAAGGAGCACTAGCAGGAGAGTTGCACGGGAGAATGTGAAAAGTGTTCATATGTAGTAAAAACCTGAGAAATCCGTCCGTTTTCGTCATTTGTTATCGAATCGACTTAAAGCCTGATCGTCACATTGGCCGCTCTTCTCTCTGAAGCGGTTGTACTTATCGTCTGCAAAGCTATGTCGCGTGCTGCGGTATGCGGAGACACTAAAAGCACCATAGTAGAACACAGACGAAGCTTCTAAGTTGATCTAATAGCCAGTAAGAAGTAGTACAATTCAAGTTTTAGGTATCGATTATTGACTTTTTAACTGGCTTTGGTGCCTTGGCCATGAGCTAGGACCTTGACATTCTGCATGAAAGGAGGACTAGCAGCCGAGTTGCACGGGAGAATGTGAAAAGTGTTCATATGTAGTAAAAACCTGAGAAATTCGTCCGTTACCGTCATTTGTTATCGAATCGACTTAAAGCCAGATCGTCACATTGGCCGCTCTTCTCTCTGAAACGGTTGTACTTATCGTCTGCAAAGCTATGTCGCGTGCTGCGGTATGCGGAGACACTAAAATCACCATAGTAGAACACAGATGAAGCTTCTAAGTTGATGCAATAGCCAGTAAGAAGTAGAACAATTCAAGTTTTAGGGATCGATTATTGACTTTTTAGCTGGCTTCGGTACCTTGGACATGAGCTAGGACCTTAAGATTCTGCAATAAAGGAGGACTAGCAGCCGAGTTGCACGGGAGAATGTGAAAAGTGTTCATATGTAGTAAAAACCTGAGAAATCCGTCCGTTTTCGTCATTTGTTATCGAATCGACTTAAAACCAGATCGTCACATTGGCCGCACTTCTCTCTGAAAAGGTTGCACTCATCGTCTGCAAAGCTATGTCGTATGCTGCGGTATGCGGAGACACTAAAAGCACCATAGTAGAACACAGACGAAGCTTCTAAGTTGACGTAATAGCCGGTAAGATGTAGTCCAATTCAAGATTTACGTATCGATTATAGACTTTTTAACTGGCTTTGGTGCCTTGGACATGAGCTAGGACCTTGACATTCTGCATGAAAGGAGGACTAGCAGCCGAGTTGCACGGGAGAATGTGAAAAGTGTTCATATGTAGTAAAAAACTAAGAAATCCGTTCGTTTTCGTCATTTGTTATCGAATCGACTTAAAGCCAGATCGTCACATTGGCCGCTCTTCTCTCTGAAACGGTTGTACTTATCGACTGCAAAGCTATGTCGCGTGCTGCGGTATGCGGAGACACTAAAATCAATATAGTAGCACACAGATGAAGCTTCCAAGTTGAAGTAATAGCCACTAAGAAGTAGTCCTATTTAAGTTTTAGGTATCGATTATTGACTTTTTAGCTGGCTTTGGTGCCTTGGACATGAGGTAGGACCTTATGATTTTGCATGAAAGGAGGACTAGCAGCCGAGTTGCAGGGTAGAATGTGAAAAGTGTTCATATGTAGTAAAAACCTGAGAAACCCGTCCGTTTTCGTCATTTGTTATCGAATGGACTCAAAGCCAGATCGTCACATTGGCCGCTCTTCTCTCTGAAACGGTTGTACTTACCGTCTGCAAAGCTATGTCGCGTGCTGCGGTAAGCGGAGACACTAAAAGCACCATAGTAGAACACAGATGAAGCTTCAAAGTTGATGTAATAGCCAGTAAGAAGTAGTACAATTCAAGTTTTAGGTATCGATTATTGACTTTTTAGCAGGCTTTGGTGACTTGGACTTGAGCTAGGACCTTAAGATTCTGCATGAAAGGAGGACTAGCAGCCGAGTTGCACGGGAGAATGTGAAAAGTGTTCATATGTAGTAAAAACCTGAGAAATCCGTCCGTTTTCGTCATTTGTTATCGAATCGACTTAAAGCCAGATCGTCACATTGACCGCTCTTCTCTCTGAAACGGTTGTACATATCGTCTGCAAAGCTATGTCGCGTGCAGCGGTATGTGGAGACACTAAAATCACCATAGTAGAACACAGATGAAGCATCTAAGTTGATGTAATAGCCAGTAAGAAGTAGTACAATTCAAGTTTTAGGAATCGATTATTGACTTTTAAGCTGGCTTTGGTGCCTTGGACATGACCTAGGACCTTAAGATTCTGCATGAAAGGAGGACCAGCAGCCGAGTTGCACGGGAGAATGTGAAAAGAGTTCATATGTAGTAAAAACCTGAGAAATCCGTCCGTTTTCGTCATTTGTTATCGAATCGACATAAAGCCAGATCGTCACACTGGCCGCTCTTCTCTCTGAAACGGTTGTACTTATCGTCTGCAAAGCTATGTCGCGTGCTGCGGTATGCGGAGACACTAAAAGCACCATAGTAGAACACAGATGAAGCTTCTAAGTTGATCTAATAGCCAGTAAGAAGAAGTACAATTCAAGTTTTAGGTATCGATTATTGACTTTTTAACTGGCTTTGGTGCCTTGGCCATAAGCTAGGACCTTGACATTCTGCATGAAAGGAGGACTAGCAGCCGAGTTGCACGGGAGAATGTGAAAAGTGTTCATATGTAGTAAAAACCTGAGAAATTCGTCCGTTACCGTCATTTGTTATCGAATCGACTTAAAGCCAGATCGTCACATTGGCCGCTCTTCTCTCTGAAACGGTTGTACTTATCATCTGCAAAGCTATGTCGCGTGCTGCCGTATGCGGAGACACTAAAATCACCATAGTAGAACACAGATGAAGCTTCTAAGTTGATGCAATAGCCAGTAAGAAGTAGAACAATTCAAGTTTTAGGTATCGATTATTGACTTTTTAGCTGGCTTCGGTACCTTGGACATGAGCTAGGACCTTAAGATTCTGCATGAAAGGAGGACTAGCAGCCGAGTTGCCCAGGAGAATGTGAAAAGTGTTCATATGTAGTAAAAACCTGAGAAATCCGTCCGTTTTCGTCATTTGTTATCGAATCGACTTAAAGCCAGATCGTCACATTGACCGCTCTTCTCTCTGAAACGGTTGTACATATCGTCTGCAAAGCTATGTCGCGTGCAGCGGTATGTGGAGACACTAAAATCACCATAGTAGAACACAGATGAAGCATCTAAGTTGATGTAATAGCCAGTAAGAAGTAGTACAATTCAAGTTCTATGAATCGATTATTGACTTTTAAGCTGGCTTTGGTGCCTTGGACATGAGCTAGGACCTTAAGATTCTGCATGAAAGGAGGACCAGCAGCCGAGTTGCTCGGGAGAATGTGAAAAGTGTTCATAAGTAGTAAAAACCTGAGAAATCCGTCCGTTTTCGTCATTTGTTATCGAATCGACATAAGGCCAGATCGTCACATTGGCCGCTCTTCTCTCTGAAACGGTTGTACTTATCGTCTGCAAAGCTATGTTGCGTGCTGCGGTGTGAGGAGACACTAAAAGCACCATAGTAGAACACAGATCAAGCTTCTAAGTTGATGTAATAGCCAGTAAGAAGTAGTACAATTCAAGTTGTAGGTATTGAATATGGACCTTTTAGCTGGCTTTGGTGCCTTGGACATGAGCTAGGACCTTAAGATTCTGCAATAAAGGAGGACTAGCAGCCGAGTTGCACGGGAGAATGTGAAAAGTGTTCATATGTAGTAAAAACCTGAGAAATCCGTCCGTTTTCGTCATTTGTTATCGAATCGACTTAAAACCAGATCGTCACATTGGCCGCACTTCTCTCTGAAAAGGTTGCACTCATCGTCTGCAAAGCTATGTCGTATGCTGCGGTCTGCGGAGACACTAAAATCACCATAGTAGAACACAGATGAAGCATCTAAGTTGATGTAATAGCCAGTAAGAAGTAGTACAATTCAAGTTTTAGGAATCGATTATTGACTTTTAAGATGGCTTTGGTGCCTTGGACATGAGCTAGGACCTTGACATTCTGCATGAAAGGAGGACTAGCAGCCGAGTTGCACGGGAGAATGTGAAAAGTGTTCATATGTAGTAAAAACCTAAGAAATCCGTTCGTTTTCGTCATTTGTTATCGAATCGACTTAAAGCCAGATCGTCACATTGGCCGCTCTTCTCTCTGAAACGGTTGTACTTATCGTCTCCAAAGATATGTCGCGTACTGCGGTATGCTGAGACACTAAAAGCACCATAGTAGAACACAGATCAAGCTTCTAAGTTGATGTAATAGCCAGTAAGAAGTAGTACAATTCAAGTTTTAGGTGTTGAATATTGACCTTTTAGCTGGCTTTCGTGCCTTGGACATGAGCTAGGACTTTAAGATTCTGCATAAAAGGAGCACTAGCAGGAGAGTTGCACGGGAGAATGTGAAAAGTGTTCATATGTAGTAAAAACCTGAGAAATTCGTCCGTTTTCGTCATTTGTTATCGAATCGACTTAAAGCCAGTTCGTCACATTGGCCGCTCTTCTCTCTGAAACGGTTGTACTTATCGTCTGCAAAGCTATGTCGCGTGCTGCGGTATGCGGAGACACTAAAATCACCATAGTAGAACACAGATGAAGCTTCTAAGTTGATTCAATAGCCAGTAAGAAGTAGAACAATTCAAGTTTTAGGTATCGATTATTGACTTTTTAGCTGGCTTCGGTACATTGGACATGAGCTAGGACCTTAAGATTCTGCATGAAAGGAGGACTAGCAGCCGAGTTGCACGTGAGAATGTGAAAAGTGTTCATATGTAGTAAAAACCTGAGAAATCCGTCCGTTTTCGTCATTTGTTATCGAATCGACTTAAAGCCAGATCGTCACATTGACCGCTCTTCTCTCTGAAACGGTTGTACATATCGTCTGCAAAGCTATGTCGCGTGCAGCGGTATGTGGAGACACTAAAAGCACCATAGTAGAACACAGACGAAGCTTCTAAGTTGATCTAATAGCCAGTAAGAAGTAGTACAATTCAAGTTTTAGGTATCGATTATTGACTTTTTAACTGGCTTTGGTGCCTTGGCCATGAGCTAGGAACGTGACATTCTGCATGAAAGGAGGACTAGCAGCCGAGTTGCACGGGAGAATGTGAAAAGTGTTCATATGTAGTAAAAACCTGAGAAATTCGTCCGTTTTCGTCATTTGTTATCGAATCGACTTAAAGCCAGATCGTCACATTGGCCGCTCTTCTCTCTGAAACGGTTGTACTTATCGTCTGCAAAGCTATGTCGCGTGCTGCCGTATGCGGAGACACTAAAATCACCATAGTAGAACACAGATGAAGCTTCTAAGTTGATGCAATAGCCAGTAAGAAGTAGAACAATTCAAGTTTTAGGTATAGATTATTGACTTTTTAGCTGGCTTCGGTACCTTGGACATGAGCTAGGACCTTAAGATTCTGCATGAAAGGAGGACTAGCAGCCGAGTTGCACGTGGGAATGTGAAAAGTGTTCATATGTAGTAAAAACCTGAGAAATCCGTCCGTTTTCGTCATTTGTTATCGAATCGACTTAAAGCCAGATCGTCACATTGACCGCTCTTCTCTCTGAAACGGTTGTACATATCGTCTGCAAAGCTATGTCGCGTGCAGCGGTATATGGAGACACTAAAATCACCATAGTAGAACACAGATGAAGCATCTAAGTTGATGTAATAGCCAGTAAGAAGTAGTACAATTCAAGTTTTAGGAATCGATTATTGACTTTTAAGCTGGCTTTGGTGCCTTGGACATGAGCTAGGACCTTAAGATTCTGCATGAATGGAGGACTAGCAGTCGAGTTGCACGGGAGAATGTGAAAAGTGTTCATATGTAGTAAAAACCTAAGAAATCCGTTCGTTTTCGTCATTTGTTTTCGAATCGACTTAAAGCCAGATCGTCACATTGGCCGCTCTTCTCTCTGAAACGGTTGTACTTATCGTCTCCAAAGCTATGTCGCGTACTGCGGTATGCTGAGACACTAAAAGCACCATAGTAGAACACAGATCAAGCTTCTAAGTTGATGTAATAGCCAGTAAGAAATAGTACAATTCAAGTTTTAGGTGTTGAATATTGACCTTTTAGCTGGCTTTCGTGCCTTGGACATGAGCTAGGACTTTAAGATTCTGCATAAAAGGAGCACTAGCAGGAGAGTTGCACGGGAGAATGTGAAAAGTGTTCATATGTAGTAAAAACCTGAGAAATCCGTCCGTTTTCGTCATTTGTTATCGAATCGACTTAAAGCCAGATCGTCACATTGGCCGCTCTTCTCTCTGAAGCGGTTGTACTTATCGTCTGCAAAGATATGTCGCGTGCTGCGGTATGCGGAGACACTAAAAGCACCATAGTAGAACACAGACGAAGCTTCTAAGTTGATCTAATAGCCAGTAAGAAGTAGTACAATTCAAGTTTTAGGTATCGATTATTGACTTTTTAACTGGCTTTGGTGCCTTGGCCATGAGCTAGGACTTTGACATTCTGCATGAAAGGAGGACTAGCAGCCGAGTTGCACGGGAGAATGTGAAAAGTGTTCATATGTAGTAAAAACCTGAGAAATTCGTCCGTTTTCGTCATTTGTTATCGAATCGACTTAAAGCCAGTTCGTCACATTGGCCGCTCTTCTCTCTGAAACGGTTGTACTTATCGTCTGCAAAGCTATGTCGCGTGCTGCGGTATGCGGAGACACTAAAATCACCATAGTAGAACACAGATGAAGCTTCTAAGTTGATGCAATAGCCAGTAAGAAGTAGAACAATTCAAGTTTTAGGTATCGATTATTGACTTTTTAGCTGGCTTCGGTACCTTGGACATGAGCTAGGACCTTAAGATTCTGCATGAAAGGAGGACTAGCAGCCGAGTTGCACGTGAGAATGTGAAAAGTGTTCATATGTAGTAAAAACCTGAGAAATCCGTCCGTTTTCGTCATTTGTTATCGAATCGACTTAAAGCCAGATCGTCACATTGACCGCTCTTCTCTCTGAAACGGTTGTACATATCGTCTGCAAAGCTATGTCGCGTGCAGCGGTATGTGGAGACACTAAAAGCACCATAGTAGAACACAGACGAAGCTTCTAAGTTGATCTAATAGCCAGTAAGAAGTAGTACAATTCAAGTTTTAGGTATCGATTATTGACTTTTTAACTGGCTTTGGTGCCTTGGCCATGAGCTAGGAACGTGACATTCTGCATGAAAGGAGGACTAGCAGCCGAGTTGCACGGGAGAATGTGAAAAGTGTTCATATGTAGTAAAAACCTGAGAAATTCGTCCGTTTTCGTCATTAGTTATCGAATCGACTTAAAGCCAGATCGTCACATTGGCCGCTCTTCTCTCTGAAACGGTTGTACTTATCGTCTGCAAAGCTATGTCGCGTGCTGCCGAATGCGGAGACACTAAAATCACCATAGTAGAACACAGATGAAGCTTCTAAGTTGATGCAATAGCCAGTAAGAAGTAGAACAATTCAAGTTTTAGGTATAGATTATTGACTTTTTAGCTGGCTTCGGTACCTTGGACATGAGCTAGGACCTTAAGATTCTGCATGAAAGGAGGACTAGCAGCCGAGTTGCACGTGGGAATGTGAAAAGTGTTCATATGTAGTAAAAACCTGAGAAATCCGTCCGTTTTCGTCATTTGTTATCGAATCGACTTAAAGCCAGATCGTCACATTGACCGCTCTTCTCTCTGAAACGGTTGTACATATCGTCTGCAAAGCTATGTCGCGTGCAGCGGTATATGGAGACACTAAAATCACCATAGTAGAACACAGATGAAGCATCTAAGTTGATGTAATAGCCAGTAAGAAGTAGTACAATTCAAGTTTTAGGAATCGATTATTGACTTTTAAGCTGGCTTTGGTGCCTTGGACATGAGCTAGGACCTTAAGATTCTGCATGAAAGGAGGACCAGCAGCCAAGTTGCACGGGAGAAAGTGAAAAGTGTTCATATGTAGTAAAAACTTGAGAAATCCGTCCGTTTTCGTCATTTGTTATCGAATCGACATAAAGCCAGATCGTCATATTGGCCGCTCTTCTCTCTGAAACGGTTGTACTTATCGTCTGCAAAGCTATGTCGCGTGCTGCGGTGTGAGGAGACACTAAAATCACCATAGTAAAACACAGATCAAGCTTCTAAGTTGATGTAATAGCCAGTAAGAAGTAGTACAATTCAAGTTATAGGTATTGAATATGGACCTTTTAGCTGGCTTTGGTGCCTTGGACATGAGCTAGGACCTTAAGATTCTGCATGAAAGGAGGATTAGCAGCCGAGTTGCACGGGAGAATGTGAAAAGTGTTCATATGTAGTAATAACCTGAGAAATCCGTCCTTTTTCGTCATTTGTTATCGAATCGACTTAAAGCCAGATCGTCACATTGGCCGCTCTTCTCTCTGAAACGGTTGTGCTTATCGTCTGCAAAGCTATGTCACGTGTTGCCGTAGGCGGAAACAGGAAAAGCACCATAGTAGAACACAGATGAAGCTTCTAAGTTGATGTAATAGCCAGTAATAAGTAGTCCAATTCAAGATTTAGGTATCGATTAGTGACTTTTTAGCTGGCTTTCGTGCCTTGGACATGAGCTAGGGCTTTAAGATTCTGCATAAAAGGAGGACTAGCAGCCGAGTTGCACGGGAGAATGTGTAAAGTGTTAATATGTAGTAAAAACCTGAGAAATCCGTCCGTTTTCGTCATTTGTTATCGAATCGACTTAAGACCAGATCGTCACATTGGCCGCACTTCTCTCTGAAAAGGTTGCACTCATCGTCTGCAAAGCAATGTCGTATGCTGCGGTATGCGGAGACACTAAAAGCACCATAGTAGAACACAGACGAAGCTTCTAATTTGACGTAATAGCCGGTAAGATGTAGTCCAATTCAAGATTTACGTATCGATTATTGACTTTTTAACTGGCTTTGGTGCCTTGGACATGAGCTAGGACCTTGACATTCTGCAAAAAAGGAGGACTAGCAGCCGAGTTGCACGGGAGAATGTGAAAATTGTTCATATGTAGTAAAAACCTGAGAAATCCGTCCGTTTTCGTCATTTGTTATCGAATCGACTTAAAGCCAGATCGTCTCATTGGCCGCTCTTCTCTCTGAAACGGTTGTACTTATCGTCTGCAAAACTATGTCGCGTGCTGCAGTATGCTATGACACTAAAAGCACCATAGTAGTACACAGATCAAGCTTCGAATTTGATGTAATAGCCAGTAAGAAGTAGTCCAATTCAAGTTTTAGGTATCGATTATTGACTTTTTAGCTGGCTTTGGTGCCTTGGAAATGAGCTAGGACTTTAAGATTCTGCATAAAAGGAGGACTAGCAGCCCAGTTGCACAGGAGAATGTCAAAAGTGCTCACATGTAGTAAGAACCTGAGACATCCGGCCGTTTTCGTCATTTGTTATCAATCGACTTAAAGCCAGTTCGTCACATTGGCCGCTCTTCTCTCTGAAACGGTTGTACTTATCGTCTGCAAAGCTATGTCGCGTGCTGCGGTATGCGGAGACACTAAAATCACCATAATAGAACTCAGATGAAGCTTCTAATTTGATGCAATAGCCAGTAAGAAGTAGAACAATTCAAGTTTTAGGTATCGATTATTGACTTTTTAGCTGGCTTCGGTACCTTGGACATGAGCTAGGCCGTTAAGATTCTGCATGAAAGGTGGACTAGAAGCCGAGTTGCACGGGAGAATGTGAAAAGTGTTCATATGTAGTAAATACCTGAGAAATCCGTCCGTTTTCGTCATTTGTTATCGAATCGACTTAAAGCCACATCGTCACATTGGCCGCTCTTCTCTCTGAAACGGTTGTGCTTATCGTCTGCAAAACTATGTCGCGTGCTGCGGTATGCGGAGAAACTAAAAGCACCGTAGTAGAACACAGATGAAGCTTCTAAGTGGATGTAATAGCCAGTAAGAAGTAGTCCAATTCAAGTTTTAGGTATCGATTATTGACTTTTTAGCTGAATTTGGTGCCTTGGACATGAGCTAGGACTTTAAGATTTTGCATAAAAGGAGGACTAGCAGCCGAGTTGCACGGGAGAATGTGAAAAGTTTTCATATGTAGTAAAAACCTGAGAAATCCGTCCGTTTTCGTCATTTGTTATCGAATCGACTTAAAGCCAGATCGTCACATTGGCCGCTCTTCTCTCTGAAACCGGTGTACTTATCGTCTGCAAAACTATGTCGCGTGATGCGGTATGCGGAGAAACTAAAACCAAAGTAGTAGAACACACATGAAGCTTCTAAGTTGATGTAATAGCCAGTAAGAAGTAGTACAATTCAAGTTTTAGGTATTGAATATGGACCTTTTAGCTGGCTTTGGTGCCGTGGACATGAGCTAGGACCATAAGATTCTGCATGAAAGGAGGACTAGCAGCCGAGTTGCACGGGAGAATGTGAAACGTGTTCATATGTAGTAAAATCATGAGAAATCCGTCCGTTTTTGTCATTTGTTATCGAATCGACTTAAAGCCAGATCGTCACATTGGCCGCTCTTCTCTCTGAAACGGTTGTGCTTATCGTCTGCAAAACTATGTCGCGTGCTGCGGTATGCGGAGAAACTAAAAGCACCGTAGTAGAACACAGATGAAGCTTCTAAGTGGATGCAATAGCCAGTAAGAAGTAGAACAATTCAAGTTTTAGGTATCGATTATTGACTTTTTAGCTGGCTTTGGTGCCTTGGACATGAGCTAGGACCTCAAGATTCTGCATGAAAGGAGGACTAGCAGCCGATTTGCACGGGAGAATGTGAAAAGTGTTCATATGTAGTAAAAACCTTAGAAATCCGTCCGTTTTCGTCATTTGTTATCGAATCGACATAAAGCCAGATCGTCACATTGGCCGCTCTTCTCTCTGAAACGGTTGTACTTATCGTCTGCAAAGCTATGTCGCGTACTGCGGTATGCTGAGACACTAAAATCACCATAGTAGAACACAGATGAAGCTTCTAAGTTGATGCAATAGCCAGTAAGAAGTAGAACTATTCAAGTTTTAGGTATCGATTATTGACTTTTTAGCTGGCTTCGGTACCTTCGACATGAGCTAGGACCTTAAGATTCTGCATGAAAGGAGGACTAGCAGCCGAGTTGCACGAGAGAATGTAAAAAGTGTTCATATGTAGTAAAAACCTGAGAAATCCGTCCGTTTTCGTCATTTGTTATCGAATCGACTTAAAGCCAGATCGTCACATTGGCCGCTCTTCTCTCTGAAACGGTTGTACTTATCGTCTGCAAAGCTATGTCGCGTGCTGCGGTATGCTGACACACTAAAAGCACCATAGTAAAACACAGATGAAGCTTCTAAGTTGATGCAATAGCCAGTAAGAAGTAGTACAATTCAAGTTTTAGGTATCGATTATTGACTTTTTAGCTGGCTTTGGTGCCTTGGACATGAGCTAGGACCTTGACATTCTGCATGAAAGAAGGACTAGCAGCCGAGTTGCACGGGAGACTGTGAAAAGTTTTCATATGTAGTAAAAACCTGAGAAATCCGTCCGTTTTCGTCATTTGTTATCGAATCGACTTAAAGCCAAATCGTCACATTGGCTACTCTTCTCTCTGAAACGGTTGTACTTACCGTCTGCAAAGCCATGTCGCGTGCTGCGGTATGTGGAGACACTAAAAGCACCATAGTAGAACACAGATGAAGCTTCTAAGTTGATGTAATAGCCAGTAAGAAGTAGTAGAATTCAAGTTTTAGGTATCGATTATCGACTTTTTAGCTGGCTTTCGTGCCTTGGACATGAGCAAGGACCTTAAGATTCTGCATGAAAGGAGGACTATCAGCCGAGTTGCCCGGGAGAATGTGAAAAGTGTTCATATGTAGTAAAAACCTGAGAAATCCGTCCGTTTTCGTCACTTGTTATCGAATCGACTTAAAGCCAAATCGTCACATTGGCTACTCTTCTCTCTGAAACGGTTGTACTTACCGTCTGCAAAGCCATGTCGCGTGCTGCGGTATGTGGAGACACTAAAAGCACCATAGTAGAACACAGATGAAGCTTCTAAGTTGATGTAATAGCCAGTAAGAAGTAGTACAATTCAAGTTTTAGGTATCGATTATTGACTTTTTAGCTGGCTTTGGTGCCTTGGACATGAGCTAGGACCTTGACATTCTGCATGAAAGGAGGACTAGCAGCCGAGTTGCACGGGAGAATGTGAAAAGTGTTCATATGTAGTAAAACCATGAGTAATCCGTCCGTTTTTGTCATTTGTTATCGAATCGACTTAAAGCCAGATCGTCTCATTGGCCGCTCTTCTCTCTGAAACGGTTGTACTTATCGTCTGCAAAACTATGTCGCGTGCTGCAGTATGCTAAGACACTAAAAGCACCATAGTAGTACACAGATCAAGCTTCGAATTTGATGTAATAGCCAGTAAGAAGTAGTCCAATTCAAGTTTTAGGTATCGATTATTGACTTTTTAGCTGGCTTTGGTGCCTTGGAAATGAGCTAGGACTTTAAGATTCTGCATAAAAGGAGGACTAGCAGCCCAGTTGCACAGGAGAATGTCAAAAGTGCTCACATGTAGTAAGAACCTGAGACATCCGGCCGTTTTCGTCATTTGTTATCAATCGACTTAAAGCCAGTTCGTCACATTGGCCGCTCTTCTCTCTGAAACGGTTGTACTTATCGTCTGCAAAGCTATGTCGCGTGCTGCGGTATGCGGAGACACTAAAATCACCATAATAGAACTCAGATGAAGCTTCTAATTTGATGCAATAGCCAGTAAGAAGTAGAACAATTCAAGTTTTAGGTATCGATTATTGACTTTTTAGCTGGCTTCGGTACCTTGGACATGAGCTAGGCCGTTAAGATTCTGCATGAAAGGTGGACTAGAAGCCGAGTTGCACGGGAGAATGTGAAAAGTGTTCATATGTAGTAAAAACCTGAGAAATCCGTCCGTTTTCGTCATTTGTTATCGAATCGACTTAAAGCCACATCGTCACATTGGCCGCTCTTCTCTCTGAAACGGTTGTGCTTATCGTCTGCAAAACTATGTCGCGTGCTGCGGTATGCGGAGAAACTAAAAGCACCGTAGTAGAACACAGATGAAGCTTCTAAGTGGATGTAATAGCCAGTAAGAAGTAGTCCAATTCAAGTTTTAGGTATCGATTATTGACTTTTTAGCTGAATTTGGTGCCTTGGACATGAGCTAGGACTTTAAGATTTTGCATAAAAGGAGGACTAGCAGCCCAGTTGCCCAGGAGAATGTGAAAAGTGTTCACATGTAGTAAAAACCTGAGACATCCGTCAGTTTTTGTCATTTGTTATTCAATCGACTTAAAGCCAGATCGTCACATTGGCCGCTCTTCTCTCTGAAACGGATGTACTTATCGTCTGCAAAGCTATGTCGCGTGCTGCGGTATGTGGAGACACTAAAAGCACCATAGTAGAACACAGATGAAGCATCTAAGTTGATGTAATAGCCAGTAAGCAGTAAGAAGTAATCCAATTCAAGTTTTGGGTATCGATTATTGACTTTTTAGCTGGCTTTGGTGCCTTGGACATGAGCTAGGACCTTAAGATTCTGCATGAAAGGAGGACTAGCAGCCGAGTTGCACGGGAGAATGTGAAAAGTTTTCATATGTAGTAAAAACCTGAGAAATCCGTCCGTTTTCGTCATTTGTTATCGAATCGACTTAAAGCCAGATCGTCACATTGGCCGCTCTTCTCTCTGAAACCGGTGTACTTATCGTCTGCAAAACTATGTCGCGTGATGCGGTATGCGGAGAAACTAAAACCAAAGTAGTAGAACACACATGAAGCTTCTAAGTTGATGTAATAGCCAGTAAGAAGTAGTACAATTCAAGTTTTAGGTATTGAATATGGAACTTTTAGCTGGCTTTGGTGCCGTGGACATGAGCTAGGACCATAAGATTCTGCATGAAAGGAGGACTAGCAGCCGAGTTGCACGGGAGAATGTGAAACGTGTTCATATGTAGTAAAATCATGAGAAATCCGTCCGTTTTTGTCATTTGTTATCGAATCGACTTAAAGCCAGATCGTCACATTGGCCGCTCTTCTCTCTGAAACGGTTGTGCTTATCGTCTGCAAAACTATGTCGCGTGCTGCGGTATGCGGAGAAACTAAAAGCACCGTAGTAGAACACAGATGAAGCTTCTAAGTGGATGCAATAGCCAGTAAGAAGTAGAACAATTCAAGTTTTAGGTATCGATTATTGACTTTTTAGCTGGCTTTGGTGCCTTGGACATGAGCTAGGACCTCAAGATTCTGCATGAAAGGAGGACTAGCAGCCGAGTTGCACGGGAGAATGTGAAAAGTGTTCATATGTAGTAAAAACCTTAGAAATCCGTCCGTTTTCGTCATTTGTTATCGAATCGACATAAAGCCAGATCGTCACATTGGCCGCTCTTCTCTCTGAAACGGTTGTACATATCGTCTGCAAAGCTATGTCGCGTGCTGCGGTATGCTGAGACACTAAAAGCACCATAGTAGAACACAGATCAAGCTTCTAAGTTGATGTAATATCCAGTAAGAAGTAGTACAATTCAAGTTTTAGGTATCGATTATTGGCTTTTTAGCTGGCTTTGGTGCATTGGACATGAGCTATCACCTTAATATTCTGCATGAAAGGTGGACTAGCAGCCGAGTTGCACGGGAGAATGTGAAAAGTGTTCATATGTAGTAATAACCTGAGAAATCCGTCCTTTTTCGTCATTTGCTATCGAATCGACATAAAGCCAGATCGTCACATTGGCCGCTCTTCTCTCTGAAACGGTTGTACTTATCGTCTGCAAAGCTATGTCGCGTGCTGCGGTATGCGGAGACACTAAAATCACCATAGTAGAACACAGATGAAGCTTCTAAGATGATGCAATAGCCATTAAGAAGTAGAACAATTCAAGTTTTAGGTATCAATTATTGACTTTTAAGCTAGCTTTGGTGCCTTGGACATGAGCTAGGACCTTTACATTCTGCATGAAAGAAGGACTAGCAGCCGAGTTGCACGGGAGACTGTGAAAAGTTTTCATGTGTAGTAAAAACCTGAGAAATCCGTCCGTTTTCGTCATTTGTTATCGAATCGACTTAAAGCCAAATCGTCACTTTGGCTACTCTTCTCTCTGAAACATTTGTACTTATCGTCTGCAAAGCAATGTCGCGTGCTGCGGTATGCTGAGACACTAAAAGCACCATAGTAGAACACAGATGAAGCTTCTAAGTTGATGTAATAGCCAGTAAGAAGTAGCACAATTCAAGTTTTAGGTATCGATTATTGACTTTTTAGCTGGCTTTGGTGCCTTGGACATGAGCTAGGACCTTTACATTCTGCATGAAAGAAGGACTAGCAGCCGAGTTGCACGGGAGACTGTGAAAAGTTTTCATATGTAGTAAAAACCTGAGAAATCCGTCCGTTTTCGTCATTTGTTATCGAATCGACTTAAAGCCAAATCGTCACATTGGCTACTCTTCTCTCTGAAACGGTTGTACTTATCGTTTGCAAAGCTATGTCGCGTGCTGCGGTATGTGGAGACACTAAAAGCACCATAGTAGAACACAGATGAAGCTTCTAAGTTGATGTAATAGCCAGTAAGAAGAAGTAGAATTCAAGTTTTAGATATCGATTATTGACTTTTTAGCTGGCTTTGGTGCCTTGGACATGAGCTATGACTTAAAGAATCTGCATAAAAGGAGGAGTAGCAGCCCAGTTGCACGGGAGAATGTGAAAAGTGTTCACATGTAGTAAAAACCTGAAACATCCGTCCGTTTTCGTCATTAGTTATTGAATCGACTTAAAGTCAGATCGTCACATTGGTCGCTCTTCTCTCTGAAACGGTTGTACTTATCGTCTGCAAAGCTATGTCGCGTACTGCGGTATGCTGAGACACTAAAAGCACCATAGTAGAACGCAGATGAAGCTTCTAAGTTGATGCAATAGCCAGTAAGAAGTAGAACAATTCAAGTTTTAGGTATCGATTATTGACTTTTTAGCTGGCTTCGGTACCTTGGGCATGAGCTATTACCTTAAGATTCTGCATGAAAGGAGGACTAGCAGCCGAGTTGCACAAGAAAATGTAAAAAGTGTTCATATGTAGTAAAAACCTGAGAAATCCGTCCGTTTTCGTCATTTGTTATCGAATCGACTTAAAGCCAGATCGTCACATTGGCCGCTCTTCTCTCTGGAACGGTTGTACTTATCGTCTGCAAAGCTATGTCGCGTGTTGCGGTATGCGGAGACACTAAAATCACCATAGTAGAACACAGATGAAGCTTCTAAGTTGATGCAATAGCCAGTAAGAAGTAGAACTATTCAAGTTTTAGGTATCGATTATTGACTTTTTAGCTGGCTTCGGTACCTTGGACATGAGCTAGGACCTTAAGATTCTGCATGAAAGGAGGACTAGCAGCCGAGTTGCACGAGAGAATGTAAAAAGTGTTCATATGTAGTAAAAACCTGAGAAATCCGTCCGTTTTCGTCATTTGTTATCGAATCGACTTAAAGCCAGATCGTCACATTGGCCGCTCTTCTCTCTGAAACGGTTGTACTTATCGTCTGCAAAGCTATGTCGCGTGCTGCGGTATGCTGAGACACTAAAAGCACCATAGTAAAACACAGATGAAGCTTCTAAGTTGATGCAATAGCCAGTAAGAAGTAGTACAATTCAAGTTTTAGGTATCGATTATTGACTTTTTAGCTGGCTTTGGTGCCTTGGACATGAGCTAGGACCTTGACATTCTGCATGAAAGAAGGACTAGCAGCCGAGTTGCACGGGAGACTGTGAAAAGTTTTCATATGTAGTAAAAACCTGAGAAATCCGTCCGTTTTCGTCACTTGTTATCGAATCGACTTAAAGCCAGATCGTCACATTGGCCGCTCTTCTCTCTGAAACGGTTGTACTTATCGTCTGCAAAGCTATGTCGCGTGTTGCCGTAGGCGGAAACAGGAAAAGCACCATAGTAGAACACAGATGAAGCTTCTAAGTTGATGTAATAGCCAGTAAGAAGTAGTCCAATTCAAGATATAGGTATCGATTATTGACTTTTTAGCTGGTTTTGGTGCCTTGGACATGAGCTAGGACTTTAAGATTCTGCATAAAAAGAGGACTAGCAGCCCAGTTGCACGGGAGAATGTGAAAAGCGTTCATATGTAGTAAAAACCTGAGAAATCCGTCCGTTTTCGTCATTTGTTATCGAATCGACTTAAAGCCAGATCGTCACATTGGCCGCTCTTCTCTCTGAAACGGATGTACTTATCGTCTGCAAAGCTATGTCGCGTGCTGCGGTATGCGGAGACACTAAAAGCACCATAGTAGAACACAAACGAAGCTTCTAAGTTGATGTAATAGCCAGTAAGAAGTAGTACAATTCAAGTTTTAGGTATCGATTATTGACCTTTTTACTGGCTTTGGTGCCTTGGACATGAGCTAGGACCTTGACATTCTGCATGAAAGGAGGACTAGCAGCCGAGTTGCACGGGAGAATGTGGAAAGTGTTCATATGTAGTAAAAACCTGAGAAATCGGTCCGTTTTCGTCATTTGTTATCGAATCGACTTAAAGCCAGATCGTCACATTGGCCGCTCTTCTCTCTGAAACGGTTGTACTTATCGTCTACAAAGCTATTTCGCGTGCTGCGGTATGCGGAGACACTTAAAGCACCATAGTAGAACACAGATGAAGCTTCTAAGTTGATGTAATAGCCAGTAAGAAGTAGTACAATTCAAGTTTTAGGTATCGATTATTGCCTTTTTAGCTTGGTTTGGTGCCTTGGACATGAGCTAGGACCTTAAGATTCTGCATGAAAGGAGGACTAGCAGCCGAGTTGCACGGGAGAATGTGAAAAGTGTTCATATGTAGTAAAAACCTGAGAAATCCGTCCGTTTTCGTCATTTGTTTTCGAATCGACTTAAAGCCAGATCGTCACATTGGCCGCTCTTCTCTCTGAAACGGTTGTATTTATCGTCTGCAAAGCTATGTCGCGTGCTGCGCTATGCGGAGACACTAAAAGCACCATAGTAGAACACAGATGAAGCTTCTAAGTTGATGTAATAGCCAGTAAGAAGTAGTACAATTCAAGTTTTAGGTATCGATTATTGACTTTTTAGCTGGCTTTGGTGCCTTGGACATGAGCTAGGACCTTGACATTCTGCATGAAAGAAGGACTACCAGCCGAGTTGCACGGGAGAATGTGAAATGTGTTTATATGTAGTAAAAACCGGAGAAATTCGTCCGTTTTCGTCATTTGTTATCGAATCGACTGAAAGCCAGATCGTCACATTGGCCGCTCTTCTCTCTGAAACGCTTGTACTTATCGTCTGCAAAGCTATGTCGCGTGCTGCGGTATGCGGAGACACTAAAATCACCATAGTATAACACAGATGAAGCTACTAAGTTGATGCAATAGCCAGTAAGAAGTAGTCCAATTCAAGATTTAGGTATCGATTATTGATTTTTTAGCTGGCTTCGGTACCTTGGACATGAGCTAGGACCTTAAGATTCTGCATAAAAGGAGGACTAGCACCCCAGTTGCACGGGAGAATGTGAAAAGTGTTAATATGCAGTAAAAACCTGAGATATCCGTCCGTTTTCGTTATTTGTTATCGAATCGACTTAAAGCCAGATCGTCACATTGGCCGCTCTTCTCTCTGAAACGCTTGTACTTATCGTCTGCAGAGCTATGTCGCGTACTACGGTATTCGGAGACACTAAATGCACCATAGTAGAACACAGATGAAGCTCCTAAGATGATGTAATAGCCAGTAAGAAGTAGTAGAATTCAAGTTTTAGGTAATGAATATTGACCTTTTAGCTGGCTTTGGTGCCTTGGACATGAGCTAGGACCTTAACAATCTGCATGAAAGGAGGACTAGCAGCCGCGTTGCTCGGGAGAATGTGAAAAGTGTTCATATGTAGTAAAAACCTGAGAAATCCGTCCGGTTTCGTCATTTGTTAGGGAATCGACTTAAAGCCAGATCGTCACATTGGCCGCTCTTCTCTCTGAAACGGTTGTACTTATCGTCTGCAAAGCTATGTCGCGTGCTGCGGTATGGTGAGACACTAAAAGCACGATAGTAGAACACAGATGAAGCTTCTAAGTTGATGTAATAGCCAGTAAGAAGTAGTCCAATTCAGGTTTTAGGTATCGATTATTGACTTTTTAGCTGGCTTTGGTGCTTTGGACATGAGCTAGGACCTTGAGATTCCTCGTGAAAGGAGGACTAGCAGCAGAGTTGCACGGGAGAATGTGAAAAGTGTTCGCATGTAGTAAAAACCTGAGAAATCCGTCCGTTTTCGTCATTTGTTATCGAATCGACTTAAAACCAGATCGTCACATTGGCCGCTCTTCTCTCTGAAACGGTTGTGCTTATCGTCTGCAAAACTATGTCGCGTGCTGCGGTATGCGGAGAAACTAAAAGCACCGTAGTAGAACACAGATGAAGCTTCTAAGTTGATGCAATAGTCAGTAAGAAGTAGTACAGTTCAAGTTTTAGGTATCAATTATTGACTTTTTAGCTGTCTTTGGTGCCTTGGACATGAGCTAGGACCTTAAGATTCTGCATGAAAGGAGGACTATCAGCCGCGTTGCACGGGAGAATGTGAAAAGTGTTCATATGTAGTAAAAACCTGAGAAATCCGTCCGTTTTCGTCATTTGTTATCGAATCGACTTAAAGCCAGATCTTCACATTGGCCGCTCTTCTCTCTGAAACGGTTGTACTTATCTTCTGCAAAGCTATGTCGCGTGCTGCGGTATGTGGAGACACTAATAGCACCATAGTAGAACAGAGATGAAGCTTCTAAGTTGATGTAATAGCCAGTAAGAAGAAGTAGAATTCAAGTTTTAGGTATCGATTATTGACTTTTTAGCTGGCTTTGGTGCCTTGGACATGAGCAAGGACCTTAAGATTCTGCATGAAAGGAGGACTAGCAGCCGAGTTGCACGGGAGAATGTGAAAAGTGTTCATATGTAGTACAAACCTGAGAAATCCGTCCGTTTTCGTCATTTGTTATCGAATCGACTTAAAGCCAGATCGTCACATTGGCCGCTCTTCTCTCTGAAACGGTTGTACTTATCGTCTGCAAAGCTATGTCGCGTGCTGCGGTATGCGGAGACACTAAAATCACCATAGTAGAACACAGATGAAGCTTCTAAGTTGATGCAATAGCCAGTAAGAAGTAGAACAATTCAAGTTTTAGGTATCGATTATTGACTTTTTAGCTGGCTTCGGTACCTTGGACATGAGCTAGGACCTTAAGATTCTGCATGAAAGGAGGACTAGCAGCCGAGTTGCACGAGAGAATGTAAAAAGTGTTCATATGTAGTAAAAACCTGAGAAATCGGTCAGTTTTCGTCATTTGTTATCGAATCGACTTAAAGCCAGATCGTCACATTGGCCGCTCTTCTCTCTGAAGCGGTTGTACTTATCGTCTGCAAAGCTATGTCGCGTGCTGCGGTATGCTGTGACACTAAAAGCACCATAGTAGAACACAGATCAAGCTCCTAAGTTGATGTAATAGCCAGTAAGAAGTAGTACAATTCAAGTTTTAGGTATGGATTATTGACTTTTTAGCTGGCTTTGGTGCCTTGGACATGAGCTAGGACCTTGACATTCTGCATGAAAGAAGGACTAGCAGCCGAGTTACACGGGAGACTGTGAAAAGTTTTCATATGTAGTAAAAACCTGAGAAATCCGTCCGTTTTCGTCATTTGTTATCGAATCGACTTAAAGCCAAATCGTCACATTGGCTACTCTTCTCTCTGAAACGGTTGTACTTACCGTCTGCAAAGCTACGTCGCGTGCTGCGGTATGTGGAGACACTAAAAGCTCCATAGTAGAACACAGATGAAGCTTCTAAGTTGATGTAATAGCCAGTAAGAAGTAGTAGAATTCAAGTTTTAGGTATCGATTATTGACTTTTTAGCTGGCTTTCGTGCCTTGGACATGAGCAAGGACCTTAAGATTCTGCATGAAAGGAGGACTATCAGCCGAGTTGCACGGGAGAATGTGAAAAGTGTTCATATGTAGTAAAAACCTGAGAAATCCGTCCGTTTTCATCATTTGTTATCGAATCGACTTAAAGCCACATCGTCACATTGGCCGCTCTTCTCTCTGAAACGATTGTGCTTATCGACTGCAAAACTATGTCGCGTGCTGCGATATGCGGAGAAACTAAAAGCACCGTAGTAGAACACAGATGAAGCTTCTAAGTTGATGTAATAGCCAGTAAGAAAAAGTAGAATTCAAGTGTTAGGTATCGATTATTGACTTTTTAGCTGGCTTTGGTGCCTTGGACATGAGCTAGGACCTTAAGATCCTGCATGAAAGGAGGACTAGCAGCCGAGTTGCACGGGAGAATGTGAAAAGTGTTCATATGTAGTAAAAACCTGAGAAATCCGTCCGTTTTCGTCATTTGTTATCGAATCGACTTAAAGCCAGATCATCACATTGGCCGCTCTGCTCTCTGAAACGGTTGTACTTTTCGTCTGCAAAGCTATGTCGCGTACTGCGGTATTCGGAGACACTAAAAGCACCATAGTAGAACACAGATGAAGCTTCTAAGTTGATGTAATAGCCAGTAAGAAGTAGTACAATTCAAGTTTTAGGTATCGACTATTTACTTCTTAGCCGGCTTTGGTGCCTTGGACATGAGCTAGGACCTTAAGATTCTGCTTGAAAGGTGGAGTATCAGCCGAGTTGCACGGAAGAATGTGAAAAGTGTTCATATGCAGTAAAAACCTGGGAAATCCGTCCGTTTTCGTCATTTGCTATCGAATCGACTTAAAGCCAGATCGTCACATTGGCCGCTCTTCTCTCTGAAACGGTTGTACGTATCGTCTGCAAAGCTATGTCGCGTACTGCGGTATTCGGAGACACTAAAAGCACCATAGTAGAACACAGATGAAGCTCCTAAGATGATGTAATAGCCAGTAAGAAGTAGTACAATTCAAGTTTTAGGTAATGAATATTGACCTTTTAGCTGGCTTTGGTGCCTTGGACATGAGCTAGGACCTTAAGATTCTGCATGAAAGGAGGACTAGCAGCCGAGTTGCACGAGAGGATGTGAAAAGTGTTCATATGTAGTAAAAACCTGAGAAATCCGTCCGTTTTCGTCATTTGCTATCGAATCGACTTAAAGCCAGATCGTCAAATTGGCCGCTCTTCTCTCTGAATCGGTTGTACGTATCGTCTGCAAAGCTATGTCGCGTACTGCGGTATTCGGAGACACTAAAAGCACCATAGTAGAACACAGATGAAGCTCCTAAGATGATGTAATAGCCAGTAAGAAGTAGTACAATTCAAGTTGTAGGTATCGGTTATTGACTTTTTAGCTGGCTTTGGTGCCTTGGACATGAGCTAGGACCTTAAGATTCTGCATGAAAAGAGGACTAGCAGCCGACTTGCACGGGAGAATGTGAAAAGTGTTCATATGTACTAAAAACCTGAGAAATCCGTCCGTTTTCGTCATTTGTTATCGAATCGAGTTAAAGCCAGATCGTCACATTGGCTGCTCTTCTCTCTGAAACGGTTGTACTTATTGTCTGCAAAGCTATGTCGCGTGCTGCGCTACGCGGAGGCACTAAAAGCACCATAGCAGAACAAAGATGAAGCTTCTAAGTTGATGTAATAGCCAGTAAGAAGTAGTACAATTCAAGTTTTAGGTATCGATTATTGACTTCTTAGCTGGCTTTGGTGCCTTGGACATGAGCTATTACCTTAAGATTCTGCATGAAAGTAGGACTAGCAGCCGAGTTGCACGGGAGAATTTGAAAAGTGTTCATATGTAGTAAAAACCTGAGAAATCCGTCCGTTTTCGTCATTTGTTATCGAATCGACTTAAAGCCAGATCGTCACATTGGCCGGTCTTCTCTCTGAAACGGTTGTACTTATCGTCTGCAAAGCTGTGTCGCGTGCTGCGGTATGCGGAGAAACTAAAAGCACCGTAGTAGAACACAGATGAAGCTTCTAAGTTGATGTAATAGCCAGTAAGAAGTTAGGTATCGATTATTGACTTTTTAGCTGGCTTTGGTGCCTTGGACATGAGCTAGGACCTTAAAATTCTGCATGAAAGGAGGACTAGCAGCCGAGTTGCACGAGAGATCGTGAAAAGTGTTCATATGTAGTAAAAACCTGAGAAATCCGTCCGTTTTCGTCATTTGCTATCGAATCGACTTAAAGCCAGATCGTCACATTGGCCGCTCTTCTCTCTGAAACGGTTGTACGTATCGTCTGCAAAGCTATGTCGCGTACTGCGGTATTCGGAGACACTAAAAGCACCATAGTAGAACACAGATGAAGCTAATAAGATGATGTAATAGCCAGTAAGAAGTAGTACAATTCAAGTTTTAGGTAATGAATATTGACCTTTTAGCTGGCTTTGGTGCCTTGGACATGAGCTAGGACCTTAAGATTCTGCATGAAAGGAGGACTAGCAGCCGAGTTGCACGAGTGAATGTGAAAAGTTTTCATATGTAGTAAAAACCTGAGAAATCCGTCCGTTTTCGTCATTTGTTATCGAATCGACTTAAAGCCAGATCGTCACATTGGCCGCTCTTCTGTCTGAAACGGTTGTACTTATTGTCTGCAAAGCTATGTCGCGTACTGCGGTATTCTGAGACACTAAAAGCACCATAGTAGAACACAGATGAAGCTCCTAAGATGATGTAATAGCCAGTAAGAAGTAGTACAATTCAAGTTGTAGGTATCGGATATTGACTTTTTAGCTGGCTTTGGTGCCTTGGACATGAGCTATTACCTTAAGATTCTACATGAAAGTAGGACTAGCAGCCGAGTTGCACGGGAGACTGTAAAAAGTGTTCATATGTAGTAAAAACCTGAGAAATCCGTCCATTTTCGTCATTTGTTATCGAATCGACTTAAAGCCAGATCGTCACATTGGCCGCTCTTCTCTCTGAAACGGTTGTACTTATCTTCTGCAAAGCTATGTCGCGTGCTGCGGTATGTGGACACACTAATAGCACCATAGTAGAACAGAGATGAAGCTTCTAAGTTGATGTAATAGCCAGTAAGAAGAAGTAGAATTCAAGTTTTAGGTATCGATTATTGACTTTTTAGGTGGCTTTGGTGCCTTGGACATGAGCAAGGACCTTAAGATTCTGCATGAAAGGAGGACTAGCAGCCGAGTTGCATGGGAGAATGTGAAAAGTGTTCATATGTAGTAAAAACCTGAGAAATCCGTCCGTTTTCGTCATTTGTTATGGAATCGACTGAAAGCCAGATCGTCACATTGGCCGCTCTTCTCTCTGAAACGGTTGTACTTATCGTCTGCAAAGCTATGTCGCGTGCAGCGGTATGCGGAGACACTAAAATCACCATAGTAGAACACAGATGAAGCTTCTAAGTTGATGCAATAGCCAGTAAGAAGTAGTCCACTCAAGTTTTAGGTAATGATTATTGACCTTTTAGCTGGCTTTGGTGCCTTGGACATGAGCTAGGACCTTAACATTCTGCATGAAAGGAGGACTAGCACCCGCGTTGCTCGGGAGAATGTGAAAAGTGCTCATATGTAGTAAAAACCTGAGAAATCCGTCCGTTTTCGTCATTTGTTATCGAATCGACTTAAAGCCAGATCGTCACATTGGCCGCTCTTCTCTCTGAAACGGTTGTACTTATCGTCTGCAAAGCTATGTCGCGTGCTGCGGTATGCGGAGACACTAAAAGCACCATAGTAGAACACATATGAAGCTTCAAAGTTGATGTAATAGCCAGTAATAAGTAGTACAGTTCAAGTTTTAGGTATCGATTATTGACTTTTTAGCTGGCTTTGGTGCATTGGACATGAGCTAGGACCTCAACGTTCTGCATGAAAGGAGGACTAGCAGCCGAGTTGCACGGGAGAATGTGAAAAGTGTTCATATGTAGTAAAAACCTGAGAAATCCGTCCGTTTTCGTCATTTGTTATCGAATCGATTTAAAGCCAGATCTTCACATTGGCCGCTCTTCTCTCTGAAACGGTTGTACTTATCTTCTGCAAAGCTATGTCGCGTGCTGCGGTATGTGGAGACACTAAAAGCACCATAGTAGAACAGAGATGAAGCTTCTAAGTTGATGTAATAGCCAGTAAGAAGAAGTAGAATTCAAGTTTTAGGTATCGATTATTGACTTTTTAGCTGGCTTTGGTGCCTTGGACATGAGCAAGGACCTTAAGATTCTGCATGAAAGGAGGACTAGCAGCCGAGTTGCACGGGAGAATGTGAAAAGTGTTCATATGTAGTAAAAACCTGAGAAATCCGTCCGTTTTCGTCATTTGTTATCGAATCGACTTAAAGCCAGATCGTCACATTGGCCGCTCTTCTCTCTGAAACGGTTGTACTTATCGTCTGCAAAGCTATGTCGCGTGCTGCGGTATGCGGAGACACTAAAACCACCATAGTAGAACACAGATGAAGCTTCTAAGTTGATGCAATAGCCAGTAAGAAGTAGAACAATTCAAGTTTTAGGTATCGATTATTGACTTTTTAGCTGGCTTCGGTACCTTGGACATGAGCTAGGACCTTAAGATTCTGCATGAAAGGAGGACTAGCAGCCGAGTTGCACGAGAGAATGTAAAAAGTGTTCATATGTAGTAAAAACCTGAGAAATCGGTCAGTTTTCGTCATTTGTTATCGAATCGACTTAAAGCCAGATCGTCACATTGGCCGCTCTTCTCTCTGAAGCGGTTGTACTTATCGTCTGCAAAGCTATGTCGCGTGCTGCGGTATGCTGTGACACTAAAAGCACCATAGTAGAACACAGATCAAGCTCCTAAGTTGATGTAATAGCCAGTAAGAAGTAGTACAATTCAAGTTTTAGGTATGGATTATTGACTTTTTAGCTGGCTTTGGTGCCTTGGACATGAGCTAGGACCTTGACATTCTGCATGAAAGAAGGACTAGCAGCCGAGTTACACGGGAGACTGTGAAAAGTTTTCATATGTAGTAAAAACCTGAGAAATCCGTCCGTTTTCGTCATTTGTTATCGAATCGACTTAAAGCCAAATCGTCACATTGGCTACTCTTCTCTCTGAAACGGTTGTACTTACCGTCTGCAAAGCTACGTCGCGTGCTGCGGTATGTGGAGACACTAAAAGCTCCATAGTAGAACACAGATGAAGCTTCTAAGTTGATGTAATAGCCAGTAAGAAGTAGTAGAATTCAAGTTTTAGGTATCGATTATTGACTTTTTAGCTGGCTTTCGTGCCTTGGACATGAGCAAGGACCTTAAGATTCTGCATGAAAGGAGGACTATCAGCCGAGTTGCACGGGAGAATGTGAAAAGTGTTCATATGTAGTAAAAACCTGAGAAATCCGTCCGTTTTCATCATTTGTTATCGAATCGACTTAAAGCCACATCGTCACATTGGCCGCTCTTCTCTCTGAAACGATTGTGCTTATCGACTGCAAAACTATGTCGCGTGCTGCGATATGCGGAGAAACTAAAAGCACCGTAGTAGAACACAGATGAAGCTTCTAAGTTGATGTAATAGCCAGTAAGAAAAAGTAGAATTCAAGTGTTAGGTATCGATTATTGACTTTTTAGCTGGCTTTGGTGCCTTGGACATGAGCTAGGACCTTAAGATCCTGCATGAAAGGAGGACTAGCAGCCGAGTTGCACGGGAGAATGTGAAAAGTGTTCATATGTAGTAAAAACCTGAGAAATCCGTCCGTTTTCGTCATTTGTTATCGAATCGACTTAAAGCCAGATCATCACATTGGCCGCTCTGCTCTCTGAAACGGTTGTACTTTTCGTCTGCAAAGCTATGTCGCGTACTGCGGTATTCGGAGACACTAAAAGCACCATAGTAGAACACAGATGAAGCTTCTAAGTTGATGTAATAGCCAGTAAGAAGTAGTACAATTCAAGTTTTAGGTATCGACTATTTACTTCTTAGCCGGCTTTGGTGCCTTGGACATGAGCTAGGACCTTAAGATTCTGCTTGAAAGGTGGAGTATCAGCCGAGTTGCACGGAAGAATGTGAAAAGTGTTCATATGCAGTAAAAACCATGGAAATCCGTCCGTTTTCGTCATTTGCTATCGAATCGACTTAAAGCCAGATCGTCACATTGGCCGCTCTTCTCTCTGAAACGGTTGTACGTATCGTCTGCAAAGCTATGTCGCGTACTGCGGTATTCGGAGACACTAAAAGCACCATAGTAGAACACAGATGAAGCTCCTAAGATGATGTAATAGCCAGTAAGAAGTAGTACAATTCAAGTTTTAGGTAATGAATATTGACCTTTTAGCTGGCTTTGGTGCCTTGGACATGAGCTAGGACCTTAAGATTCTGCATGAAAGGAGGACTAGCAGCCGAGTTGCACGAGAGGATGTGAAAAGTGTTCATATGTAGTAAAAACCTGAGAAATCCGTCCGTTTTCGTCATTTGCTATCGAATCGACTTAAAGCCAGATCGTCAAATTGGCCGCTCTTCTCTCTGAATCGGTTGTACGTATCGTCTGCAAAGCTATGTCGCGTACTGCGGTATTCGGAGACACTAAAAGCACCATAGTAGAACACAGATGAAGCTCCTAAGATGATGTAATAGCCAGTAAGAAGTAGTACAATTCAAGTTGTAGGTATCGGTTATTGACTTTTTAGCTGGCTTTGGTGCCTTGGACATGAGCTAGGACCTTAAGATTCTGCATGAAAAGAGGACTAGCAGCCGACTTGCACGGGAGAATGTGAAAAGTGTTCATATGTACTAAAAACCTGAGAAATCCGTCCGTTTTCGTCATTTGTTATCGAATCGAGTTAAAGCCAGATCGTCACATTGGCTGCTCTTCTCTCTGAAACGGTTGTACTTATTGTCTGCAAAGCTATGTCGCGTGCTGCGCTACGCGGAGGCACTAAAAGCACCATAGCAGAACAAAGATGAAGCTTCTAAGTTGATGTAATAGCCAGTAAGAAGTAGTACAATTCAAGTTTTAGGTATCGATTATTGACTTCTTAGCTGGCTTTGGTGCCTTGGACATGAGCTATTACCTTAAGATTCTGCATGAAAGTAGGACTAGCAGCCGAGTTGCACGGGAGAATTTGAAAAGTGTTCATATGTAGTAAAAACCTGAGAAATCCGTCCGTTTTCGTCATTTGTTATCGAATCGACTTAAAGCCAGATCGTCACATTGGCCGGTCTTCTCTCTGAAACGGTTGTACTTATCGTCTGCAAAGCTGTGTCGCGTGCTGCGGTATGCGGAGAAACTAAAAGCACCGTAGTAGAACACAGATGAAGCTTCTAAGTTGATGTAATAGCCAGTAAGAAGTTAGGTATCGATTATTGACTTTTTAGCTGGCTTTGGTGCCTTGGACATGAGCTAGGACCTTAAAATTCTGCATGAAAGGAGGACTAGCAGCCGAGTTGCACGAGAGATCGTGAAAAGTGTTCATATGTAGTAAAAACCTGAGAAATCCGTCCGTTTTCGTCATTTGCTATCGAATCGACTTAAAGCCAGATCGTCACATTGGCCGCTCTTCTCTCTGAAACGGTTGTACGTATCGTCTGCAAAGCTATGTCGCGTACTGCGGTATTCGGAGACACTAAAAGCACCATAGTAGAACACAGATGAAGCTAATAAGATGATGTAATAGCCAGTAAGAAGTAGTACAATTCAAGTTTTAGGTAATGAATATTGACCTTTTAGCTGGCTTTGGTGCCTTGGACATGAGCTAGGACCTTAAGATTCTGCATGAAAGGAGGACTAGCAGCCGAGTTGCACGAGTGAATGTGAAAAGTTTTCATATGTAGTAAAAACCTGAGAAATCCGTCCGTTTTCGTCATTTGTTATCGAATCGACTTAAAGCCAGATCGTCACATTGGCCGCTCTTCTGTCTGAAACGGTTGTACTTATTGTCTGCAAAGCTATGTCGCGTACTGCGGTATTCTGAGACACTAAAAGCACCATAGTAGAACACAGATGAAGCTCCTAAGATGATGTAATAGCCAGTAAGAAGTAGTACAATTCAAGTTGTAGGTATCGGATATTGACTTTTTAGCTGGCTTTGGTGCCTTGGACATGAGCTATTACCTTAAGATTCTACATGAAAGTAGGACTAGCAGCCGAGTTGCACGGGAGACTGTAAAAAGTGTTCATATGTAGTAAAAACCTGAGAAATCCGTCCATTTTCGTCATTTGTTATCGAATCGACTTAAAGCCAGATCGTCACATTGGCCGCTCTTCTCTCTGAAACGGTTGTACTTATCTTCTGCAAAGCTATGTCGCGTGCTGCGGTATGTGGACACACTAATAGCACCATAGTAGAACAGAGATGAAGCTTCTAAGTTGATGTAATAGCCAGTAAGAAGAAGTAGAATTCAAGTTTTAGGTATCGATTATTGACTTTTTAGGTGGCTTTGGTGCCTTGGACATGAGCAAGGACCTTAAGATTCTGCATGAAAGGAGGACTAGCAGCCGAGTTGCATGGGAGAATGTGAAAAGTGTTCATATGTAGTAAAAACCTGAGAAATCCGTCCGTTTTCGTCATTTGTTATGGAATCGACTGAAAGCCAGATCGTCACATTGGCCGCTCTTCTCTCTGAAACGGTTGTACTTATCGTCTGCAAAGCTATGTCGCGTGCAGCGGTATGCGGAGACACTAAAATCACCATAGTAGAACACAGATGAAGCTTCTAAGTTGATGCAATAGCCAGTAAGAAGTAGTCCACTCAAGTTTTAGGTAATGATTATTGACCTTTTAGCTGGCTTTGGTGCCTTGGACATGAGCTAGGACCTTAACATTCTGCATGAAAGGAGGACTAGCACCCGCGTTGCTCGGGAGAATGTGAAAAGTGCTCATATGTAGTAAAAACCTGAGAAATCCGTCCGTTTTCGTCATTTGTTATCGAATCGACTTAAAGCCAGATCGTCACATTGGCCGCTCTTCTCTCTGAAACGGTTGTACTTATCGTCTGCAAAGCTATGTCGCGTGCTGCGGTATGCGGAGACACTAAAAGCACCATAGTAGAACACATATGAAGCTTCAAAGTTGATGTAATAGCCAGTAATAAGTAGTACAGTTCAAGTTTTAGGTATCGATTATTGACTTTTTAGCTGGCTTTGGTGCATTGGACATGAGCTAGGACCTCAACGTTCTGCATGAAAGGAGGACTAGCAGCCGAGTTGCACGGGAGAATGTGAAAAGTGTTCATATGTAGTAAAAACCTGAGAAATCCGTCCGTTTTCGTCATTTGTTATCGAATCGATTTAAAGCCAGATCTTCACATTGGCCGCTCTTCTCTCTGAAACGGTTGTACTTATCTTCTGCAAAGCTATGTCGCGTGCTGCGGTATGTGGAGACACTAAAAGCACCATAGTAGAACAGAGATGAAGCTTCTAAGTTGATGTAATAGCCAGTAAGAAGAAGTAGAATTCAAGTTTTAGGTATCGATTATTGACTTTTTAGCTGGCTTTGGTGCCTTGGACATGAGCAAGGACCTTAAGATTCTGCATGAAAGGAGGACTAGCAGCCGAGTTGCACGGGAGAATGTGAAAAGTGTTCATATGTAGTAAAAACCTGAGAAATCCGTCCGTTTTCGTCATTTGTTATCGAATCGACTTAAAGCCAGATCGTCACATTGGCCGCTCTTCTCTCTGAAACGGTTGTACTTATCGTCTGCAAAGCTATGTCGCGTGCTGCGGTATGCGGAGACACTAAAACCACCATAGTAGAACACAGATGAAGCTTCTAAGTTGATGCAATAGCCAGTAAGAAGTAGAACAATTCAAGTTTTAGGTATCGATTATTGACTTTTTAGCTGGCTTCGGTACCTTGGACATGAGCTAGGACCTTAAGATTCTGCATGAAAGGAGGACTAGCAGCCGAGTTGCACGAGAGAATGTAAAAAGTGTTCATATGTAGTAAAAACCTGAGAAATCGGTCAGTTTTCGTCATTTGTTATCGAATCGACTTAAAGCCAGATCGTCACATTGGCCGCTCTTCTCTCTGAAGCGGTTGTACTTATCGTCTGCAAAGCTATGTCGCGTGCTGCGGTATGCTGTGACACTAAAAGCACCATAGTAGAACACAGATCAAGCTCCTAAGTTGATGTAATAGCCAGTAAGAAGTAGTACAATTCAAGTTTTAGGTATGGATTATTGACTTTTTAGCTGGCTTTGGTGCCTTGGACATGAGCTAGGACCTTGACATTCTGCATGAAAGAAGGACTAGCAGCCGAGTTACACGGGAGACTGTGAAAAGTTTTCATATGTAGTAAAAACCTGAGAAATCCGTCCGTTTTCGTCATTTGTTATCGAATCGACTTAAAGCCAAATCGTCACATTGGCTACTCTTCTCTCTGAAACGGTTGTACTTACCGTCTGCAAAGCTACGTCGCGTGCTGCGGTATGTGGAGACACTAAAAGCTCCATAGTAGAACACAGATGAAGCTTCTAAGTTGATGTAATAGCCAGTAAGAAGTAGTAGAATTCAAGTTTTAGGTATCGATTATTGACTTTTTAGCTGGCTTTCGTGCCTTGGACATGAGCAAGGACCTTAAGATTCTGCATGAAAGGAGGACTATCAGCCGAGTTGCACGGGAGAATGTGAAAAGTGTTCATATGTAGTAAAAACCTGAGAAATCCGTCCGTTTTCATCATTTGTTATCGAATCGACTTAAAGCCACATCGTCACATTGGCCGCTCTTCTCTCTGAAACGATTGTGCTTATCGACTGCAAAACTATGTCGCGTGCTGCGATATGCGGAGAAACTAAAAGCACCGTAGTAGAACACAGATGAAGCTTCTAAGTTGATGTAATAGCCAGTAAGAAAAAGTAGAATTCAAGTGTTAGGTATCGATTATTGACTTTTTAGCTGGCTTTGGTGCCTTGGACATGAGCTAGGACCTTAAGATCCTGCATGAAAGGAGGACTAGCAGCCGAGTTGCACGGGAGAATGTGAAAAGTGTTCATATGTAGTAAAAACCTGAGAAATCCGTCCGTTTTCGTCATTTGTTATCGAATCGACTTAAAGCCAGATCATCACATTGGCCGCTCTGCTCTCTGAAACGGTTGTACTTTTCGTCTGCAAAGCTATGTCGCGTACTGCGGTATTCGGAGACACTAAAAGCACCATAGTAGAACACAGATGAAGCTTCTAAGTTGATGTAATAGCCAGTAAGAAGTAGTACAATTCAAGTTTTAGGTATCGACTATTTACTTCTTAGCCGGCTTTGGTGCCTTGGACATGAGCTAGGACCTTAAGATTCTGCTTGAAAGGTGGAGTATCAGCCGAGTTGCACGGAAGAATGTGAAAAGTGTTCATATGCAGTAAAAACCTGGGAAATCCGTCCGTTTTCGTCATTTGCTATCGAATCGACTTAAAGCCAGATCGTCACATTGGCCGCTCTTCTCTCTGAAACGGTTGTACGTATCGTCTGCAAAGCTATGTCGCGTACTGCGGTATTCGGAGACACTAAAAGCACCATAGTAGAACACAGATGAAGCTCCTAAGATGATGTAATAGCCAGTAAGAAGTAGTACAATTCAAGTTTTAGGTAATGAATATTGACCTTTTAGCTGGCTTTGGTGCCTTGGACATGAGCTAGGACCTTAAGATTCTGCATGAAAGGAGGACTAGCAGCCGAGTTGCACGAGAGGATGTGAAAAGTGTTCATATGTAGTAAAAACCTGAGAAATCCGTCCGTTTTCGTCATTTGCTATCGAATCGACTTAAAGCCAGATCGTCAAATTGGCCGCTCTTCTCTCTGAATCGGTTGTACGTATCGTCTGCAAAGCTATGTCGCGTACTGCGGTATTCGGAGACACTAAAAGCACCATAGTAGAACACAGATGAAGCTCCTAAGATGATGTAATAGCCAGTAAGAAGTAGTACAATTCAAGTTGTAGGTATCGGTTATTGACTTTTTAGCTGGCTTTGGTGCCTTGGACATGAGCTAGGACCTTAAGATTCTGCATGAAAAGAGGACTAGCAGCCGACTTGCACGGGAGAATGTGAAAAGTGTTCATATGTACTAAAAACCTGAGAAATCCGTCCGTTTTCGTCATTTGTTATCGAATCGAGTTAAAGCCAGATCGTCACATTGGCTGCTCTTCTCTCTGAAACGGTTGTACTTATTGTCTGCAAAGCTATGTCGCGTGCTGCGCTACGCGGAGGCACTAAAAGCACCATAGCAGAACAAAGATGAAGCTTCTAAGTTGATGTAATAGCCAGTAAGAAGTAGTACAATTCAAGTTTTAGGTATCGATTATTGACTTCTTAGCTGGCTTTGGTGCCTTGGACATGAGCTATTACCTTAAGATTCTGCATGAAAGTAGGACTAGCAGCCGAGTTGCACGGGAGAATTTGAAAAGTGTTCATATGTAGTAAAAACCTGAGAAATCCGTCCGTTTTCGTCATTTGTTATCGAATCGACTTAAAGCCAGATCGTCACATTGGCCGCTCTTCTCTCTGAAACGGTTGTACTTATCGTCTGCAAAGCTGTGTCGCGTGCTGCGGTATGCGGAGAAACTAAAAGCACCGTAGTAGAACACAGATGAAGCTTCTAAGTTGATGTAATAGCCAGTAAGAAGTTAGGTATCGATTATTGACTTTTTAGCTGGCTTTGGTGCCTTGGACATGAGCTAGGACCTTAAAATTCTGCATGAAAGGAGGACTAGCAGCCGAGTTGCACGAGAGATCGTGAAAAGTGTTCATATGTAGTAAAAACCTGAGAAATCCGTCCGTTTTCGTCATTTGCTATCGAATCGACTTAAAGCCAGATCGTCACATTGGCCGCTCTTCTCTCTGAAACGGTTGTACGTATCGTCTGCAAAGCTATGTCGCGTACTGCGGTATTCGGAGACACTAAAAGCACCATAGTAGAACACAGATGAAGCTAATAAGATGATGTAATAGCCAGTAAGAAGTAGTACAATTCAAGTTTTAGGTAATGAATATTGACCTTTTAGCTGGCTTTGGTGCCTTGGACATGAGCTAGGACCTTAAGATTCTGCATGAAAGGAGGACTAGCAGCCGAGTTGCACGAGTGAATGTGAAAAGTTTTCATATGTAGTAAAAACCTGAGAAATCCGTCCATTTTCGTCATTTGTTATCGAATCGACTTAAAGCCAGATCGTCACATTGGCCGCTCTTCTCTCTGAAACGGTTGTACTTATCTTCTGCAAAGCTATGTCGCGTGCTGCGGTATGTGGACACACTAATAGCACCATAGTAGAACAGAGATGAAGCTTCTAAGTTGATGTAATAGCCAGTAAGAAGAAGTAGAATTCAAGTTTTAGGTATCGATTATTGACTTTTTAGGTGGCTTTGGTGCCTTGGACATGAGCAAGGACCTTAAGATTCTGCATGAAAGGAGGACTAGCAGCCGAGTTGCATGGGAGAATGTGAAAAGTGTTCATATGTAGTAAAAACCTGAGAAATCCGTCCGTTTTCGTCATTTGTTATGGAATCGACTGAAAGCCAGATCGTCACATTGGCCGCTCTTCTCTCTGAAACGGTTGTACTTATCGTCTGCAAAGCTATGTCGCGTGCAGCGGTATGCGGAGACACTAAAATCACCATAGTAGAACACAGATGAAGCTTCTAAGTTGATGCAATAGCCAGTAAGAAGTAGTCCACTCAAGTTTTAGGTAATGATTATTGACCTTTTAGCTGGCTTTGGTGCCTTGGACATGAGCTAGGACCTTAACATTCTGCATGAAAGGAGGACTAGCAGCCGCGTTGCTCGGGAGAATGTGAAAAGTGCTCATATGTAGTAAAAACCTGAGAAATCCGTCCGTTTTCGTCATTTGTTATCGAATCGACTTAAAGCCAGATCGTCACATTGGCCGCTCTTCTCTCTGAAACGGTTGTACTTATCGTCTGCAAAGCTATGTCGCGTGCTGCGGTATGCGGAGACACTAAAAGCACCATAGTAGAACAGAGATGAAGCTTCTAAGTTGATGTAATAGCCAGTAAGAAGAAGTAGAATTCAAGTTTTAGGTATCGATTATTGACTTTTTAGGTGGCTTTGGTGCCTTGGACATGAGCAAGGACCTTAAGATTCTGCATGAAAGGAGGACTAGCAGCCGAGTTGCATGGGAGAATGTGAAAAGTGTTCATATGTAGTAAAAACCTGAGAAATCCGTCCGTTTTCGTCATTTGTTATGGAATCGACTGAAAGCCAGATCGTCACATTGGCCGCTCTTCTCTCTGAAACGGTTGTACTTATCGTCTGCAAAGCTATGTCGCGTGCA